>NW_011889272.1:282329-296210 GCF_000151845.1 Pteropus vampyrus | reverse complement strand
CGATAAATGTCTAACCCACATACTGTATACTTTTCACTAATAATAAAATAAAATTTTTAAAAAGGAATAACTTTTAGAAAACATAGAATGTCAAAACAGACGAGAAAAGAAAGACAATCAGATCATTTAAATGGAAGTAACGCACAAAATGGTCAAAGGTATTCACTAAAAAAAATAACAGGCAGAGAGTTTCACGAATTCTGCCAAAACTTAAAAAAAAAAAAAGCTAAGTCCAAATGTATTCGAATTGTTCTTGGACATAGAAAAAGAAAACTGAACTTCGAAAAATTTTTATGAAGTAAATATAATATTGATTCCAAAATCTGAGAAAGACAACAAATCATCTTATTTTAAATGTTAATGCAAAAATTTCAACATTAGCTCCAGAATCCGACATCAGGTTAATGAACAAATACAAGATGATCAAGCATGTTTTCTCTCCGAAAGAAAAAGATAATTAAATATGAGTTCAATGGTAGGCTTATATTTTCTCAAATTATGGATCTAAGTGGAAAAATTTAATGATCATCTCTATAGACAGTGAAAAGGGCATAATCCAGAATTCCAACATCATTCTTTATCAAAAAAAAAAGTCGATAAAATAAAACAGAAGGACATTCCTCTTGATAAAATATAATAAGCTTAGTCTAAATATTATTGGTGACCAAAAAGAAACATCCGCCCCGGCCAGCCCTGCTATATCACATTTTACTGGCAGTATTAGCCAATTCAATTATGTAAGAGAAAAGATGCACAAAACGTTGGAAAGTGAAGGTAAAATCATCCTTATAAGATACACAGCGAAGTGAGAGAGAACTTAGTGCCATAGAAATCGCATCATTAACATTCAGAAATCATAGAGCTTTCTAAGACGTAAAATAGCATCTTAGAAAAAACACCGGCTGAAACGATCGTAGAATGTGACCGAAAAGGTAAAATACCTAGGGACGCCCAGGAGATGCGCACGCCTATTAGAAAGAAACTTTAACACGCCCACGAGGGACATGAAAGTCTTGAGCGAATGGAAACACACCTTGTGTTCGAGGCCGGGAAGACTCAGGGTGATGCAGATGTCAGTCCACCCTGTGTTGTTTGCAAATTTTACGATTCACTAAAGCGCCAGCTTTGTCCGAGAGAAGGAGTTAGAGTATGGACGAGCTGATTCGGATGGGAAAAGAAACAGAACAGCCAGGAAAAATTCTGAACCAGAGTAACGGAGGAGTCCAGGCCGTATCGGATATTAATATATATTACGAAGCTGCAGACATGGGAGCAAAGTTGGACTTGCTCGCGAAGAGATCGATTCATAGAAGTAAACAGAACATTGAGATAGAGACCCAAGATGAAAGGGGATTTAGAACATGCTAACGGTGGCACCGGAAATAATAGCCTGGTAAGTCGCATCGTGGGCAAAGGGCGAGTCTGGTACGCACAGAGCTCTCGGGCACCGATGTGGAAAACAAGAAACGCAAAACCCAGTGAATGCCTCGTCAACATTTTTAAGCGGATTCGGCCTCGTGCACGAAAAGACAATGCAAATTAAAATTCCTCTCGGGAAACCAGACCTCAGACTCACTCACAAATCTCAGCACCAACGGGCACTCCACACACTGTCGTGCCACGTGTTCAAAGGCCACTCCCAGCCTCTGAAATGCCCTTTGCTCCCCGCCCTCTCTCTGTGCCCCATTTGCCTGCAAGGCTAAAACCCAAAGACAGGAGCCTCTGGCACGCCCACCTGTCCGAGCATTCTGCGAAGGGACCAGATAATACCTCCGCCCTTCCTTGTTACGTGGCGTTGTGATGGCTTCCATGAGGCTCTCTATTTAATCGTGTTTTCAGCCCCCTGCTTTGCCCCGTGGCGGGGGGCTTCATGAAACACCCGAACCGTGTCGCTCTGTGGATCTCTACCTCCCAGAGTCCCGTCCCTAAATAGCTTTCTCTTTCGTTCTCACCTCTGCTGTCAACCCTTCAAAACGAGAAACTGACGGGCACTATAATTTTGTCTGCCGTCAGCACCTTTCATGTCAAGGCGTGATCTCGTCATCAGACGGGTAGCTGTCTCTCCCATTACAGCCCGTTCTTGGCTCTGAAGGCCCTGTGCTGGCTTTTCCTGGCCCCCCTGTAATCTTCCCAGACTTGTCCCCAAGGCAGATGTCACTTCCCTATTGGGGACGTGGACTCTGCTTGGAGGCATGCCCGCCCCCTCAAAAAGCGTGGGGACACCTCCAGGGCCTCAGTCAGCTCTCTCTTGAATGCCTCGTTGGCGTTCGAGCTGGGCAAAAGGTGACCCGTCCCTTCACACTGCCCTCAATTAATCGGACCCCAGCATAAGGCTTTGTTCCATTTGTATAGCTTGGTTTCCCATGGGGCCTTGGTTTGAGACGGCCCTTGTTTTTTTTTTTCTAAGGTCGTAGAGTTTTGCCTAGAGCCCCGGGAATCTGAGCTGCAACCCCGTAAGCTGCAACGAATCCTTTCCCACCTAGAAGATGCCACCCGCCTATTTCGACACGCAAAGACCTTGCTGAGCGACCCTTGAGAAGAGAGTTCGGGTAAGACCAGCGCCGAAGGCACCCAGACCTCAGAACTCCTGCGTCCTCAAGTCATTTTTTAAATGGCGTGAGTCGCACCTCCCATGTTAAGAACTGACATCCACCGGTCGAATAATCCTACCCAGAGCGGCCCCTTTGTGAGAGAAGGGAGGTTTTTAACTTAACCATTTTCCCCCTTAAATCCTTTTACAGTTTGCATCACCTCTGAGCTCCAAATTAGACCTCGTACATCGTCATCCGTTATGAGCGCCTTCAGCTTCCTCTCGGTCAGAGTCCGTCCTCTGCTGATTTTTAGCCACTGGATGATAAGAGGCAGCGTTATTTTACCATCCTGAAAATTTTCTTTTGATGAGGGTGTCATCAATACAATGGATGACAAAATGGCCTAAGGGGACTTTCGTAGGTCTTACGCCTTGTCCATCTGAGTTCTGTGTAATTATCCTCTCTGGGTGTAACGCTGACTCAGGTGGACAAAGGTACAAATGGAAGCCATCTGACTCTGAGACGCCTTTTTGCTCGGACCGTGTTGGGGCCATGCATGTGTTAGTGAAATCAGTCATTTATTTAGTGCTGTGGACAACGTCAGTTTTCCCTTCCGATTGCTTTATGTAATAACAGATCATCTATTATAAGCCTCTGTCACCCTCACACTTTTGGACTTGCAAATTGCACGATCGTAGAGTCCTATAAATGACTCTTGTCTCTTCCGAACCATTGGCGATTTTCGGATTTGCAAATCTCTGTGGCTAGCGCTAGCAATTAACTATATACTTAGCGCTGGGTAGTTTGTCTTTTATCTTTGTTTATAGTCATAAGGGTATTGAATTTGTTTTCATGCAATTCCAATGGGTTTTCTCCGGAAAAAAAATATATATATGTATATCTACTTGGAGTTTGTATTTAAGTATCATAGGTCGGAGTGTTGTAAAGAGATGTATATTATCAATGGCTTAAGTCACGTAAAAGTTGACGTCTGTGGTGCAGAGGATATAGACACTCTGATTGTCACGACTCAGAGAGAAAATGCAGGGCAAAGGACGAGAATGAAAAAAAAAATCTTTGTAATGACCAGAGCTGCTGAACGGAGCACGGAGCCGTGAAAGCACAGAGCTCGGGAACACGGAGACATCCTGACACTGAGCCGAGGCCGGACGGCCACCGGCGAGTGTGCAAGAGACTTTTTCCATCGGGCGGGAGACCAGGCGAGACCTGTGAAGTCCTTTCCAACTGAGAGTCTGTGAAGGCCTCGTTCCCCTTGTCCAAACAAAATACCTCACGGGGTTTTCCTTGTTCTCGGTTCATCTTGCCAATCAAAGCAAAGGGCGATGGGCATGATCCAAAAATTCTCGCGACTGACTTCGAATGTCACGCCGCTTTCTTGCTGCAAAACCTGAGCGTTCACGTTGTTCACAAAACCTGAGCGTGCGACCTTCCAAGCACAGTCCGCACTCAGTGTCGGTTACAACGGCCGAGGAGGGAGGGGTGAGCTTCTTCGCGGGGAGCCCTCTGGGGTCCGAAATGACCTAGAGAAGCGAAGCCCCAAATTCTGACTTTCGTCAGGAGCGTCGGGAACTAAGCAACAATTTGGGCCAGTGGGAAGAAAGAGCATCATGTTTTCGCTTTTCGTCCGTCAGCCTCTGAGCTTCCGTTCAGACCGCGTGGCTGACCACCGCACAGGCCCGCTCTTCCCCCTTATCCTATACCTTAATGTGGCACAAGTAACAAATGGCTTTTCTACAGTTAATCGAGAGTCACACACGAGCCGACTCCTGTCCCCCAGCAGGGTCAGCCACGCAGACGACACCCGGGTAACTGTTTCTAGAGAGGAACAGCGTTCCCTTGAATCCCAGGCTCTCACGACACCGTCGTGTGGGTGTCGCTTTTCCTTAGGGAGACCGGTTCCCTGCAAAAAATGTCCCATCTACGGCTTTCGTTTGCTCAAAGACCTACGAGTATCATGCTGAGTTTTCTAGAACTTAATGCTACTCGCGTAACTTTTCACTGGATACGTATAACCTTGTCCACGTTTGCCCAGCCGGGCTCGTCCTCAGGGCGTATATGAAAACACCTGTCACCCGCCATGCAGTCCCTGTCCCTTGACACGATGACTCACCTTTCTTCCACTCGCTATACACTTCCTGTCACCTTCATCCTCAGCAGAACCTTGTATCCCAAACTATGTTTACATCGGTGTCCCTCAAACCTGTCACCACTGACACGTGCAGCCAGATAACCCTTTGTCATCGGGGACTGAGCTATGCATTGCAGGGGGTTGCCAGCATCTCTGGCCTCCTGCTACGAGATGTCCCCCTGCCACACTGAGTCTCTTGATATTGTCAAGCATCCCTCGGGGAGAGGAACAAAATCACTCACTCACATGCACACACACACACACACGCGCGCAGCACCGACACCCATCAACAAAGACAAAAGGGCTCCTCAGGTCCCTTCTCCAGTGTCATTTTGGGACAAAGTGTCATCCAGGCCCATGAGCAGCTCAGGCACCGGTGTGGAGCTGCCGGCAGGATGCGGCTCAGAGGATTGGCAATGCTCGGGGAATGCTGACCTGCTTCCCGAAGAGTCGGGGTCCCCCAGGCACGCCCCTGAACAGAAAGGCTTTGCATTTGGAGGTGCCGATGTGGGAGAGGCAACCGGGGTAGCAAAGAGGAGGTGGGGTTCGCGTTCCAGGCGGGCTGAGGGTGCAGATGCAGGAGCTGCGGGCTAAGGCAGGATGGGCCAGCCAAGGACAGAACAGCCAGGCACATGACACCCAGGCATGAAACAGAGTCACCTTCGCGGGAGCATGCGCGCTGAGTCACAAACAGGGTTTGAGGTTCCGCAGGCCAGAGGGCAGTGAGCTGGCACGCAGTATCAAAGGCATGTGATGCTCGGCTGTGGACAGTGACGGACATCTGGCGATGTTCACCTCTTCTGGAGACACAGAGGTCGGGCCGCAGCAGGAAGGGGCCGGTGGACGTGAGCTGGATCTTGGCCTGGGCGTTGGTTATAGAGGTGCAGACGGACACCTCCTGAGTGGCCTTCCCTGTAAGTTATCACTCAGAGTGAAAAGATTCAAGATGCTTCCACATAATATAAGATGCTGACAATGACGACGACACAGGAAGTCTGCCACGTTCAAGAAATCTCTTCTTTTCTGGCCTGGAAAAGGGCACAGCTGTCCATTTGTTCTGCAGGTGCCAGAGAGCATTACTGGTCGTCTCCAGAGAGCATCCGGGTACGCTTCCCACTCTGCGAGGTGACGTTTTGTGAGGTGGGGCGATTCTTGCAGCCTTGTCTGCAGATGAGACACTCGTAAAGGTAAGACAGGGACCCAGCAAGTCACCGCCAGCAGCTTGAGCACAAAGCCTCTGCGGACGGCCGCAGCTGAAGGTTCTGTCCTATAGAGAACACATCCTTAGGGGATCACCGATCCTTGCCCCTGAGGACCAAAGAATGATGGCCTCGAAAGGTCGCCCATGAGTCACCCAGCTTTGGCCCCTTGATGGGACTGGCGAAGTAGCCTGCATTTTCTCTCCTTGTCAGACAGAGCCAAGGGGACTAATCAGTGCATCTGGCGCTGGCTACTCAAAATCCCTCGGCTGGGACAGGACAGAGGTGCCTGGTCATCAGTCCTGTGGTTTAGTCTTCTAACTGGACACAGAGCCAAGAAAACAGAGGGCAATCTCGGTTCCTGCCTCGGGTTGATTTCGAGTCTGAAATGATGTGCAGAAGAGACGGAGGGGCCGGCTGTGGGTGCCAGCGTCTCCTGGGTGGGGATCTAGGTGCCCCCGAATGTCCTCGGGAAAAAAGTTTAACCTACTTACCACGGCATAACTGGATGAAGCGTTGAGCAAAGCACGGAGCCTTGGGTCCTTCGCACGTGCTCTGTCGACAGGAAGCTGCTCGCCATAACGCAAAGCATTGTGGGGTCTGTCGAGGACGAGGCCGGCCGACTTCGGCGGGTATCAGTGTCCCTTAGTGAGTGTGCTCCAGCCAAGGTCCCCAGGCTCTGTCCCCACAGCTTCTGATTCAGTAGCTCTGTGGCAAGACTCACGCCCTTGCATCCGGCAAACTCCCAGGGGACACAGAATGTCCATCAGAAGCGAGTGTGTCTCTCTGGGAGTCAGAGCAGGTAGGACACCTGCCACCTGCATTCAGAGGACCTGCACCTGGATAGAGGTGACGGTCACCACCACCAAGTTGGCTGATTTGCGGTGTTTTCTAGTGTCTGCGTAGCTTCTAGCATTTGCCACAGAAAGAAGTGACTATTGCATCTGGGTCATCAGATTGGAAAACAACCCTAACGTCTGAAACCTGTCTAAGTGACACGTGGGCCGGACGAGTCCATTCCTCGTTACATCTATCCCTTTTACGATCTTGTATTATCGGTATTATTAATTATTATCATTATCATTATTATCGTTGTTGTTGTTGTGATTGTTATTGCTAATTTTTTGTTCTTAGTTTAAGGTCCTGATATATGAATACCAGCATCTTCATCACGTGGTTCCGGGCCTTTTCAGGCGTCATAAAGTAAACTTCTTTTCAGCCTCTCAGCGGGAAATGAAATGTGGATTGTGTAGGACACGGGCTTGTCAGAAGTAGCAAACGGTGAAGTCCCGTGAGCCACGCAGTCCCCTCCCTCGGCCGGCTGGCTGGTCAACATACAGATGACCCCGGAGGACTATGAAACAGGGACAATTATCATCTCGGGGGTGTCTGCACGACGCCGGCCTGGCTCGACGCCCTAAAGGCAGCCAGTGCTGACAGGGGAAAATTCCAAATGCCAAGCAAATTCGCAAGAAGACAAGAAAATGCCTTGCCACAAAGTCTCGCCTCATCCGTGTGAAAAGCACGGGGGCGAAAAATGAGAATTTCCTGGGCATGCAGCAGACGGTACGTTCCTATGGCGACATCGGAACCCATCGCCGCTCCCAAAGCTTCTTATTTTATTCGCCCTGACGATGCCTTTCCATTATCTTCAGCTGGCCACAGGCATGGACTTTGGAGTCAGAGCATCCCAGTGCGATGGTCATCTGTGCGCCCGAGTTCGCTGTGTGACCTTGAGCCGATGACCACCCGAGCCTCTGCTTCCTCGTTCCTGTCTCTCATCCTAAGAGGCAAGGGAAGCTGTAACAAAGGATAAGGCTCCAAAAGTACCTTTATTTTTATTATTTATTTATTTATTTTTTTGAGGCAAGGCCACCCTTGGTCGACCTCACAGATTGCAAGGACCTTGTCAGCTTACAGTCCCTTGGTTTTTTTTATTATTTACGCCTACAGCACCCGGTCTTCCTAGGGGGTCTCCCATCCAAGTACTAAGCAGGCCCGACCCTGCTGAGCTTCCGACATCAGACGGGCTCGGGCTTGTTCCGGGGGGCAGGGCCATACAGCCCCATCGTATTTTTACGGTTTTATTTCATCGTAGTGAGAACACTTAACGTGAGACCCGCCCTCTCAACAGAATGTTAAGTGTGTCATACTTAAGTGTTAAGGACAGGTTACAGGCAGATGTCGACAGCTTTTTCATCTTGCATAAAGTGAATCTTTATGCCCATCGATTAGACTCAGCAATCCGGGTTTTTATCCAAATGGATCGAAATCAGACCCCAGAGAGATATTAGCACACGCGTGTGCACGGCAGCCCTCGTCACGACAGGCGTGATGTGGTAACCAAGTCAGTGCCATCGACACACGAATGGATAAAGAAAAGGTGACATAAACATACAACGAGATATTAGTCAGCCTTTTAAAAGGAGATTCTGCCACATGTGATAACGCAGCTGAATCTTGAGGGCGCCGTGCGACGTGAAGGAAGCTAATCACAGAAGGACAGATAGTGCACGATTCCAACATATCGATGAACCCCCTTTCTGCCTCTGCAAACTCTCGCTGCTCAAATAGGCTGCCTAGGGTGACGTCACTTGCAAAGGACAGAGTGATGCAGTTGTGTCTCTCTATAAAGATCATTCCTTCGGCAAGCCTGCTGCACGGCTTTTATTTTTAACTGTTCTCGGGTGCGAATTTTCTTTGCTTTTCTCCTAACTCCCGTTCCTTCTGCTTCCTCTTTGCCTCAAAAATGCCAGGCACGCACTCCCATTCGTCTCACTGATCCTGGCTCCTCCGTTGCGACACTAGCAACTCGTGACACAATCTACAAGCCCCTCGGTGCCAGCAGGAACATTAGCTGCCGCTTTCGCCTTCCCGACCCCGGCGGCTGTGAGCAGCTCCGGCTCCGCGGTCACTCACAGAGCCCAGCGAGAGCGTCCCTAGCTTTTTCATCTTGCATAAAGTGACGACCGCAGCCGTCAGAAAGGGTGTCTGCGCTCGTGCGTGTTCGAGCGCATCAGCGTTTGATAAATGACAGAGGCGACAGTCACGATTTGCACGCGCTAAGGACACTGTCCCCAGCCACGCACAGTGTGTGCCAGGAGCGGAGTCATCCGCCGTGGGTACTTGGTAAGGAAAAGAAGGAACTTCCAGAAGCTCTGCACCCAGCTAAATTCTGTATCACCTTCACCTCCTAACCCAGCCATTAACACCGACCCCTCCCAACCTGGTACCCGACTTCGAGTTAGTCAGACGAAGAGAAAGCTAACTCCAAGCTTTTCCACGTCTGCTATAGACTTGCGAAGCTCCACACCTACACTCGTTCTGGATCAATCCATGCCGAATGAGGACGTGAATCGAGGAACTTCATGCAGCTCTAAGAACAACGGCGCAGTGATTCAAGATAAGAAAAAATGCATCTGCGAGGCTGAGAAGAGGTTCTTGATATACGCTAAAGCTTTCGCTTGGATTGACCTAGTCGAATGGTACATCGTACGGAAGGTCAGAAGAAACACACTGTGTGCTACCGACGCATGGCTTTGCCACAGTTTGCAGAGTGCTGTTGTCAATTGCCCAGACCGACTTCTGCCACCAAGTTGGCTACCCCTTGTGAGTGCGACATCCTAAGATTTTAATAAGCTGTTACTGGATATTATTTTTCCATCATGTAACCACCTGGGATCCGCCCTATGAAGCAGGAATGCAGTGGTCATCGATTTCTCGTAAACGCTCCCGAGGGTATGTGTCCCAGGTTCCTGAGCATGCTACATTTTAAAAGTCAGAGCACGCCACTGAGTTTAAAGAAAGACGAACTTCAACACGTGGCGCTTTAAAATACGAGAATTGACTATCTCGTCGCGACTCCTGAATTACCAACATACACTGAAAAGCATGAAAACGGTTTGAAAAGAAGAAGAAATATTGGGCCTGGCCAGCTACAGTAACCACGGGGACGCGGATGCTCGAGCTGAAACTCGGAATTTTAAGACCGGCCAACCTTTCTGATGATCCAAACCCTCTGTGTCGCGACGGAAGTCACGTGCCGAGCTTGCACCATCGAGTTTCCTTTGCGTGGCAGGCACCCCAGAGAATGCAGACGGCGGATTCCGACAGGCGCATGGTGGCCAGTCATTAAAGCCCATCCCCGCCTGGTCCCAAGAGCCCTACTGCCTTAGATGCCTAGAGGAGACCGGGGCGGGGGGTGGTTCACTGCAGAGAAGGGACAACAGAAGGCAGGTGGGCTACAGCCTTGAGATGCACAGGAAGCAGCGAAGGAGCCGGCACAGGAAGCGTCTGTAGAACATACTCACAAACGAGCATGTCTTTTGAAAGACCGCGATGGAGAGCTGGGCGTGGCCTTTCCTGCTTTTGCATCGGTGTGCCGCAGAAACGTCTCCTGAAGCTCCACGTGTCCACGATGTAGCCCGAAACCCCCTCGTCTTCTGCATGGAGTCGTGCCGTCATCTACACAGGTGGGCATTTTCCTGGGCTCCAATTTGCTGTCACTCTGATGGAAAAATATCCAACCCATCTTCCAAGGTCTAGTTGAAATAACGTGCATTTCCTGAATCCTTCCCTGATGCTCCAGTAAGGGGGGCTCTTCATTCTCTGGCTTTCCGTAGGACTGTGTGAAATTCACACATGGCGTCTTGGGCTGTAAATATCTCTACGCGTGTCATCTCCCCTTCTACAGACCAATCTCCCCGAAACGAGCTTAAGCAGAAGAGCACGGAGCTGTAGGAACAGCAAAGGCTTTCTAAGCAGGCTGCCCTGGGTTCAGATCCTGACTCTGCTACCTGCCAGCCCTGCCTCGGGCCGTGAGTGTCAAGTGGCTGAGCGTCAGGCCTTTACAGGGCAATGACGGGCTCTTTGGCAGATGAAGTTAAGGCGCTCAGGATAGTGCTCGGTCTTCCATACGCATACACCTGATACTGCTCCCCCCTCCAGCCCCAGCCCACCAAAGGGGGTACCACCACTTCATTCCAAGACTGAAGGACAGCGCAGAGGTCAGCAGACGGGAGGAGAACTGTGGAGGTCCCTAGGGAGCGGATACAACAGGTGAACAGAGAACCGCTCCTCGGACCTATGCGGATTTGCCCGTCCGTGTACCTGGTCACTTAGCCCGGGATGTCTTGAGCAATGAGAGAGAATGAGGACAAGGTAAGATGAAATTTTGCATTGGCGACATACACTCTCATTGCGTTGGGCTTACATCCTTTGCAGCAGCCTCCACCCCCGACGTTCCCAGGTGCTGTTGCTGGCGAGGTCGCTTTGGGTCACCTGGCTCTCCCTCTTCACACCTCTGCCCTCCGCTGTTATGAAGCCACCGCTTCCCAGTGCCCGCTCTCTGGCGCGCCTCGGTCATCTGGGCGCACTCTTCGGTGTCGACGATGTGAAACGTTTGATCTTTAACCTCTTTCCTTCGCGGGGAGATCTCATTCATTTTCCGTGCTGCTAGATCTCAAGTGTACATCCCATGCGAGGCAGGTCCTGTTCATCCCTTAGCAAATCTCTCTCATCCATCCATTCGTGTTCAGCCACACTGACCCTGGTACCCACCAAATCTTGCTTCCCGCCTAGCACGTCTCAGATTTCGCTCTGGAATCCAAGTTCAGATCGCGCGGTCTATTCCAAAACATCGATCTGATCACGCAATGTCCCAGCTTCAAACGTGCAATGACCTACCATCGCTTGCAAGTTCCCTTATTAATTTTCCCTTCGCTTTTCCCCAGAGTTATCCCCTGCTCCCTACCCACGAGCACTGGCTGCAGATTTTAGGAGCCACTGACAATTTCCTCGAGGCACCACGCTCCTTGGAGCATTTACACGAGCTACTTCCCATGCCCTGACAAGCTTTCGCCTTCCCTTCGCTCATGAAGCTAATTTCGTTCATCCAGACGCCACTCAGCATGGCTCCCCCCAATGCCTTTTTCGAAACCCCCAGGCTGGATTAGCTTTCTCGTGCCTCTGCACCCTTCAGCACCCCGACATTCCTGCCCTCTCTATTTTCACGGCCTCTTCATTTCCCTGACTACCTCACCAGCTCGTGGACACCCCCGTGGGCAAGGAGTGAACCTTTCCTCTCTGTGTCTTCGATGCTTAGAGCAATACTCGCCCACAGGAGGCACGTGATAAAGATTTATTGCAATGAATGAGAGTTTTGCCCAGACACGTCCAAACCAAATAAAGTGTGTTTTTTTTCTTTTTTTTAATCTCCATCTCTTCCAGACATTGCCTTTTACAGAACATTATATCTTCTTCGGTCACAGTGCCACCAAAACACACTGATTCTATGTATCTTTTTGATCTTCCATCATATGTCAGTCCTCGAACGTATTTGATCATTTTTATCTTTCTGTTGATCTCTCTCCAAATCATGTCTTTCCGAGACTACGGGATAGAAAATATTTATCACGCTATTTTCTTTGACGCTCACTGATTTCATTCTGCAAGATATGGTAGAGCCTTAAAGTAGAGCACCACACCATCCCAGAATATATTTCAGAGTTATTTCCACTGACATAATTGAAAATAATAGTAATTACTAGATCGACTGTATTTCTCAAAATTTAGGACCATGGAAAGCTTCATATATCCCTTCGCGATGACCTTGACAGCAATTTGTGTTACTGATTAGGTTTCATTGACATATGATAAAATTCCAGTGCAGGTGGCACATTTACAAGCAGTGCCGATGTTATGTACATAAAAAATACAAACAAAAGCAGTTGACACGACTAACTAGAGGTTCGATCAGAAATCAAATACCAGCAGCTGAGTTAGTAAAGAAAAAAATGTTTCCATCTGCAGGGTTTTTTTCAAGAAATAAAGCACAATTCCCTTAAAACCACATTTCTTAGAACACCGCGTATTCTGACTCTGTCGCCTTGCTAACTCTTGCATGACTTTTTATTGCTCTTATTCATTATTTCTAGAGATTGAACAACCATCAGCTTTCTTCCCTGAGCAGGAGAAACTGCAGGTTTTCAGAGCCTCAAGGTCTGTATTCGGATGAGAAAATATACTGATGAGAAAGGAACAGCTTGAGCCATAGGGATTTATCTCTGTCGCGCTGTCAGCAGGTGTGCGGCCAAGAGCCAGTGCCTCTGCTCACGATGCCCTCAGGACCCGGTGCTCTCTGTCTGCGCCCCCCGCCCTCGGCCTCCGCCCTCAGCATCTGCTCATGGCTCATCCCAAATCACAAATGTGGCCTCATGGTTACGGTGGCCTCATGGTTACGGTGGCTATGGCACACCCGGGCATTCACGCATAGAGAAGGGGGAGGGGTACTCAGTGGAGTCGTCTCTGTCCATCGGAGGACCAAGAGCTTCCTAGGACCGTACCTGGCAGATGCCAAGTCACGTGAGTGGAACCGCCTGTCACAAGCCAACTCCCAATTAACTCACCGTCAAATGATTAGTGAGCTAATCACGGGAGCGGTAAGCCCTCCTGTCCTAAGGCTCTGCCCCGGCGGGAAGGTACGGGTGACACAGGGTACACATACGCTGGGCAGTAGGAATCTCTGGGACCGGCTCACATGCTGGCTCTCAAAACTCCGCTTTCTTCTGCCAACCACAATCCAGCAGAAAACATGAATGCCGGGCTCCAAGCCCTTTCGTGTTCCAGGCAGAGGTTCAAAGTCACGAGCGACGCATCAGACGCCATCAGGTAACGTCACCTGGGTTGAGGCATTGGCAACGTGGGAAGCCACTGGAAGTGTAGAAGGTTCTGGAAGACGCTCTCACAGGACTTCCCGGGGGCGTTCCACGGTGAGACAGAGAAAGAAGGATTTGGGAAGGAAGAAAGCATGGAAAGGAAGAAGCGGGGAGGGAGGAAGGACTGGAAGGAAAACTTTAGACCCATCGAAACGATCGAGTTTCCTCTCGCCGTTCATTAAACACGGGCTCAAGGAAAAGCTACAGCGCCAAGAAGCGGGCCGGGCTCTGGGCTCACCGTCTTGGACGGCTGGAGCATGCGACACGCCGTCGTGGAGACCGCACCG
>NW_011889272.1:279405-281504 GCF_000151845.1 Pteropus vampyrus | reverse complement strand
GGGAAGGTACGGGTGACACAGGGTACACATACGCTGGGCAGTAGGAATCTCTGGGACCGGCTCACATGCTGGCTCTCAAAACTCCGCTTTCTTCTGCCAACCACAATCCAGCAGAAAACATGAAGGCCGGGCTCCAAGCCCTTTCGTGTTCCAGGCAGAGGTTCAAAGTCACGAGCGACGCATCAGACGCCATCAGGTCACGTCACCTGGGTTGAGGCATTGGCAACGTGGGAAGCCACTGGAAGTGTAGAAGGCTCTGGAAGATGCTCTCACAGGACTTCCCAGGGGCGTTCCACGGTGAGACAGAGAAAGAAGGATTTGGGAAGGAAGAAAGCATGGAAGAAAGAAGCGGGGAGGGAGGAAGGACTGGAAGGAAAACTTTAGACCCATCGAAACGATCGAGTTTCCTCTCGCCATTCATTAAACACGGGCTCAAGGAAAAGCAACAGCGCCAAGAAGCGCGCCGGGCGCTGGGCTCACCGCCTTGGACGGCTGGAGCAGGCGACACGCCGTCGTGGAGACCGCACCGCCGTGGGCAGAGCAGCCTGACCCCAGGGAAAGTGACCCAGGACATGAAAGCTGCAAACTGTAACGCGGGCTGTAAAAAGGACGCCGTTACGAGCCGACGAGCGACCATTTGTGGCTGAGCACCTCCATCTCGGAGCCTTAGGTGTGGCAGACGCAGCTTTGGGAACTGTGTTATTTTACGCCAAACCCGGGTGCAGATCGGCACCTCGCAGCTCTACGTGGGCGGCCCCCGACTTTCACCAAGGATCCGGCCAGGACGCACGTCCCTCAGCAGCTGATAATGGGTTTCCTTATACCTACAAGTGTCCGGGCGTAGTGGCTGTGACCTCGGTGACCTTCCGGTAGACACAGGTGTGTCCCTGTGTCTCGATGCCCACTGATGGCGAGTCCCCTCTCTGAGAGATTTGCTTCCGTGCACGTGATTCCACTCATCATCACCTGTGCTCAAGTTTAGACAACCTGTTGGCTTTCCTTCCCCTTTTCCCTTCTTCCCTCTTAAATCAGATATTCCTTTCGGGGTACGGAAACCGCACAGCCAGTTAAACACGAGAACCCCGGTTTGCCTTCTCCGGTAGCCCGGAGGCCAGTCGTGCATACAGCAGGCGTACGTCACAGCCATGGCGGCGAGAGAGTGTGCTGCTTCTCATCTTCCGTGCAGAAGGCCTTCCACCTGCAATGCCCAAACTGCAGAGGATGCGCACACTCACCGAGCCTCCATCTTCCTTGTGCTTTGGGCTCCCCGTTAGCATTTTCATGCAGATCTTCGATGGGTCCAGTGCAGAACCCTGAGGTCCAGAGGAAGGTGGATGCAAGCGTGTGTGGCGTCGGCTTCACCTTCCTGGTGGATGAAGCCTCTTACGGCCAGAAAACGCCCCTGTGGTCTGCTGGGGGAGATGCCCCTCCGCCATTCCTGACCACCGCCGGTGTGCGGCGTGGTGGCGGGTAGCTCCGTCTATGAGGGGACGTCCCTCAGGCCACTCCTCTGCGCCATTGATAAGCCTGAGCAGCTACTGAAAAATATCGCAGCGAGGAGGAAGACTCTTGGGCAGCCTAAAACTGCGAGTAGAAGGAAGAAAGGTGGGCGGGCAGCCTTTCGGGGCGGCGGGAATGGGAATGATCTTCATGAAAGGGGTGACACCCCCTGCCGTGGCTGCAGAGTCTCTTTCGTGAGCCTCGATTGTAAAGGAATGTGAAGAAAGACAGGCGGGAGGGGTGTTGGACTTGAACCGAGATGGAGAAAGCCACCAGGAGCTAAGGCGTAGAAAGTGTCAGCCAGGCCATCTGAAAACGCTTCGTGACGTGTGGGGTCCGAACCGGCAGGATGGTCTGGTGTGCACGGCACGACGTCACTGATAAGCACGACGAGAGTGCTTCTAAGCTGCGGTGTGACTTATCTGACGCTCCGCAGCGAATGACCACAAAATTGCTGCGTTAAAACAACACACGTCAGCACGTGGTGTCTCTGGGCAGGAGTCCAGGCACAGCTTAACCGGGGCCAATGCTCAGACTTTCTCAAGGTTCCTCGTCAAGGAGTCCCCAGGCTGTGGTGTCTGCAGCTGGGGGCCCTCTCC
>NW_011889272.1:279004-279355 GCF_000151845.1 Pteropus vampyrus | reverse complement strand
CTTGAACCGAGATGGAGAAAGCCACCAGGAGCTAAGGCGTAGAAAGTGTCAGCCAGGCCATCTGAAAACGCTTCGTGACGTGTGGGGTCCGAACCAGCAGGATGGTCTGGTGTGCACGGCACGACGTCACTGATAAGCGTGACGAGAGTGTTTCTAAGCTGCGGTGTGACTTATCTGACGCTCCGCAGCGAATGACCACAAAATTGGTGCGTTAAAACAACACACGTCAGCACATGGTGTCTCTGGGCAGGAGTCTAGGCACAGCTTAACCGGGGCCAATGCTCAGACTTTCTCAAGGTTCCTCGTCAAGGAGTCCCCAGGCTGTGGTGTCTGCAGCTGGGGGCCCTCTCC
>NW_011889272.1:278530-278954 GCF_000151845.1 Pteropus vampyrus | reverse complement strand
GCTGTGGTGTCTGCAGCTGGGGGCCCTCTCCCAAGCTCACGTGGCTGTGGACAGAACTCGGCGCCTTGTGGTTCGCTGTAGGACTGAGGTCCCAGATTTCTCAATGGCTGTCAGCTCCTAGGGTCTTCCCTCTGTCCCTAGCCACCTGACCCTCTCATGACACGGCAGCTGTTTCTCCAACGCCAGCAGTCTGCTACAATGTCACCGGCTGACATCTCATCATCTTTGCCTTAGAAGGCTCCCTAATCAAGAAAGTGGCATCCATCATATTCACAGGTGCCACATGCGAGGGATAAGGAATACAGAGGGTGTGTACAACACAATATGATGACCTCGGAGCCAGCCCAGGATTCAGACTACCGCAGCTAGAAAGGAAGATACGACATACTTATGGTGGCGCCGAAACCAAGGGTGGTAAAAGAAA
>NW_011889272.1:271552-278480 GCF_000151845.1 Pteropus vampyrus | reverse complement strand
GCTGTGGTGTCTGCAGCTGGGGGCCCTCTCCCAAGCTCACGTGGCTGTGGACAGAACTCGGCGCCTTGTGGTTCGCTGTAGGACTGAGGTCCCAGGTTTCTCAATGGCTGTCGGCTCCTAGGGTCGGCCCTCTGTCCCTAGCCACCTGACCCTCTGATGACACGGCAGCTGTTTCTCCAACGCCAGCAGTCTGCCACAATGTCACCGGCTGACATCTCATCATCTTTGCCTTACAAGGCTCCCTAATCAAGAAAGTGGCATCCATCATATTCACAGGTGCCACATGCGAGGGATAAGGAATACGGAGGGTGTGTACAACACAATATGACGACCTCGGAGCCAGCCCAGGATTCAGACTACCGCAGCTAGAAAGGAAGATACGACATACTTATGGTGGCGCCGAAACCAAGGGTGGTAAAAGAAATAATCTAGTTTAAACTTCGTACGACATTCTAGATTCGGGTGAGTAGTCTAGGTCCATCGGTTTATCGAAAGAAGGGATGAAAAGAGTGACAGAGACCGCCCTTAGTAATCCTGAAATGTGCAGGCGAATGTCCAAAAGTCTAGAGTCGATCGACTCTAAAAAAAGGAAACCAACTCGACTCAAAACGAGAGACGCATGAGTTATTCACTCTTCCCCAAAATCTGAAATAAATTAGACACGTTTTGTGAGCTCCAGAAAATGTGTTCGAAACAGGAGTTAGTATTGATTCACTGAAAGAATTCTGTCCTAGCTGACGGAGGCAGCTGGAGAACAATGCTGAAAATATGGGCCCCCCGATGGGAAGCGAGTTCAAGGAGGTGCTCCTTGTGGGGGAAATGAATATTTTCTGAAGTAACGTTCTCACCGGTTGCTGAGAACATTACCTACTATACCCAGAAGCAGGTGAACAGAAGCGAGATGGATGTTATTCTGAGCGAGGAGAGTTTGCGGGCGGGCAAGGTACTCGGCGCCGACCTGCTCGATACAAAACTCATGTTTCGAAATGTTCGTGGCTTGCCTCCTGTAGGGAAACTAGTCCATGACATAAATCCTAGATCGAAGATGCAACATCCTCTCCACAGGATTAACCAAGGATTGACAGTCGAGTCTACTGATCACCAGCATCATACACTGTTCTGCTTAAGGTTGACCTTGAACCCAATAATATTGAGCAGAGATCAAAGTGAACTCCTCCACACAGGTTCGAAACCCTACCTGTGATAGCACAGTATGAGAAATCTCTCACCTTCCTTGTGAAAAACGCTAACGGTTCTAGTCGACTCGATGCACATTTAACAAGAGTCTAACAGGTTGTTGCAACAGCCTCCCCCCTTTTTTTGCCCCTCAGAGAATGTTCTGTGTGTCCCCTGTGTCCCACAATGGGGATGAAATGATGGGGAAGGTGCCTCACGGTTAATTATGGGCAGGGAAGACACAGTCGAACAAAGTTAAGCGACTTTCTATACGATACGCCTTCACGGTGTCAGCGTGTATTTTGAATCTCTAAGAGTGGACCGTAGTTTCGCAGAGAAATGTCATGCAATGAGATTCAGCAAAATCTCAGGGGAAAACTCAATCACCACGGCCTCAGGCTTTCGTGCTTAATGTGCAATATCTATATTTAAAGATCTATATGTAAAGATCTATGTTTAAATATCTATATTTAAAAAGCTAGGCGAACAAGGGTCATCTGCCCTGGACGGCAGACTGATGGGTTGCCAGGTTCGGTTCTGGGGGCCGTGGCGAGTTCAGGGTTGCTCAGGCCAGCGGGAGTGCAGGCAGAAGGGGGAAGTCCAAGTACATGGAGGACTCTTGCAGAAGAAGCACTGCCCTTCCAGCATCTTGCCATATCCGGCTCCGAACTGCCTTGCTTTTAAGACACTTGTATGAGCCACAGAGAAGGAAGCCTGTAGAATTCCTCCATCCTCCTGGTGAGATCTTAACGACTCAGATGTAAGCAACCGAACCTGAGGCGAAAGCACTGAGATGTCACTTCTGAGAATAGGTTATAAAAGCCTGTGGTGAAGAGAGATAAAAGTAGATTATGTGGTCGCCTAGGGCTGGAAGTTTGAAGAGATGGGAGTGAGGGCTAAGAGGTATGGGGCTCTTTCGGAGGGTGGTGAAAACGTTCTAAGCCCGATCGTGCTGATCGTCGCAAAGACGTGCAAATATACACAAAGCTATCGAACCACACAGATTCAGTGGGCGAACCGTATGGTATGCAAATTATATCTCTTCCCTGTCTCCGACATGCCTGTAATGTTGATAACTTCCTTCAAGCCCTTGTGTTTCCTTTTTTTATTATTCTTCAATTTATTGGGGTGACACTGGTTAATAAAAAAGCCCTTGTATTTTCTAAAAAATACAAAACCCACCTTCCAGCCACACGCTCTCTCTGCCCGCAATGTGACTTTTCCTGACTAGAAATGTCTTGGGGACAAGTAGACTTGTCAGTATGTTATCCTATTGTTCACGTATAGTTGATCTATCAGAAAGATTCCTTTTAAATCACTTTTCAGAAAAAAAGAAAAGTTTTGTATCGAGCAGGTTGGTGCTGAGTAACTTGCCTCCCTACAAACTCATATTTCTGTATAAATTTTTACAGATTTGCGTTGATTTTATTCATCCTTTGCTGCGTCCACACTTTCACGTGTCCATCATCGTGATCCTTTTCCTGACATCGCTGACGAATTTCTTCCCACTTTTTGTCAATTTCCGAGTTTCGTTACATCTCATTGTACTTTTCGACATCATTAAACCTACCGTATCCAACTGCTATTAACTTAGATTTCCGATTGTCTGCTATGTTGTAACATTGTAATTACGTTTCGTTGCTCAGCACCGATGTGTATATTTTTTAGTTCCCCAAATGCCACTGAGGGTCAGCCTCCACAGCCCTTTCCTCATCCACCTTTTGGGTCTTCAAGTATGCCTGGCCCAGCGCCTTTAAACCCTTCTCCACTAGATTTACTATCTTTCTAAGCCTGAGAAAGTTATTACAGTTTTTAAAGTCCTCCGCTTATTACTAGACATTCTGTAGCAAAGAAAAATTGGTTCTCGTTTTTAGAGGCTCTAACTCAAGTGAACTGCGTTTCACTCAAGGTTCTTTTTTTATCATCCTTGGACGAAAGGAAATTCATGTGAAAACGTTCTCGTAGATAAATAAAGGCCGACATAATAGAGAATGAATCATGACAGAACGTACCGAGAAGCTGGTAACCACAGGAAGACGTCAAGAAGTCTTTTCCAGGCGAAGGCACGTGGAGGCTGGCCGAGGTCCTCCGTGACGAGTTCTGGATTTCTCCAGCCGCTGTCCAAGGGAGATGGTTTATATTCCACTCCCACAGCCCTGCACGCTCAAGTGGTCCACGATCTGATTTATGCTTTGTAAGCTCAGATGCCTCATCACAGAACCGGTCGGACGTGGCTCTGGTACAGAATACATTTTTAGAAAGCAGTTAATCAAATTTAAGAAAGCATCATCGGAAAGACGATTAAATTCATTTTTCATAGCTGATGCTTTCAAGGGCTCTTTGGCTTACAAAATCATCCGTTACAGAACCATCCATTTAAATCTAGTTCACATCCATATTTCTTAAATTAAAAATGAGTCTGATAGGAAATTGGGAAAACAAATGGGCTCTTTTTAAACCCACGTGCTTGTGCGTGTGCGTGAGCATGAGCTTGCACACTCGTGCTCGCACACACACACACACACACACACACACACACACGCACACTCAAGTACTGGCTTTTCTCTCCAAAAATCTCCTCGGGGTTGAGAACAAAATATCTCCTGAGTCATCAGCTTGCGTGTCAAATTCTCGGTGACCCGAAGCTAGGGGACCATGGTAACGAGCGAGCCTTCAACAAAGAGCAGATTCTTCTGGGCTCAGAGACAGTGCTGTGGGCTGGGCGCTGTGGGAAGCCAGTGTGAGGCTGTGCTGTGTTCTCGGACGTGTTATTTTTTTTAATGCGTATGTCATTCCGCCTCGGAAAGTACAGAAAAAGAATTCGTGACTCTCTCCATACATGCGATCTCTCTGTCCAAAAGGAAAGCAGCTGAATTCCCTGTGAACGGTCCGGGGCATTCTAGGAACTCTTTATAGCTCCTACTGAAATTCACTAGACCAGCCTCGTCACCTCCTCAGTCTTCCCGTCCCCTCCATTCATGCAAACCTCAGCACCTGCCAATCTCACGGTCCACTCACGGCCAGCACAGACGCCATTCCCCAGGAATGTCCTCAAGTGCGCATAGAAAGGGGATTTGTTAAAACTCGAGTTCTACTGACTTTTGTGTCGGGGTGTAATGTGCAGATGTCACCACTCGCTTCCAGTGAACTGCCGTTTGGGGTAAGTGGGCCCCATTTGATGCAGATGCTAAGAACCAGGGGAGAAGCAAAGTCACATTCCTCCCGATGAAGTCCCCGTAGGTCAGTAATAAACCCTTGGCCTGCTTACGCTCCGCACGCTTCTCAGAGGCCAAGGTCCCGCTCTGTGTGCAAAGATGCTGCATCACGCAGACCCAGGAACGAACCAGGGAGACGGACTCGTTTTTTATACAAACCCCTCCTTCTTGGCTTTTTCTCATCCTTAAACTTTCTTTCTGCCATATCGTTCCCTAGTTTCTATTCGTATTTGAAAAATTCCATTCGATCGATATTCGCTCTTTTCTTCCGGGAAGTTTAATGCTGCATGGCGTGGCGTAATAATTAAGAGCAGGTTAAAATTCCTGCTGTGTCATTTACTGGCTGTGTGATCTTGGGTAGGCTTCACCACCTCTCTGTTCTTTACTGCCCTTTGTAATACGAGCACAGCGAAGTCACCTATCTCACGGAGATGTGACAAGTTAAAACATGTAAACGCCTTATCGCTTCTTTACCGTAGCTTTCAAAGCCCCTGGACACCCGCTCCCTTTCCAGCTGTCATTTATCCACTGCACAAAGTGGAGTAGATGGACGTCCCTTAGCTACTATGTCTGCCTGGCACCAAGTCGGCACTGCGTCCCTGTTGGCAGAGCAAGGCGCAAGAGGAAACCTATTTATTCGCATCCCGTCTCTCTCCCCACGGGGTGGGAAAGCTGGGGTGGAAGCTACTAAAGGGAAAAGCACACGGCTCCATCGTCAACCTGATCTACGACACAGCCATTGCCACGGTCCCAAAAAGTGCTACAGTAAAGCCTACGGGAACCCAGGACACTCAACCCAGCAGAGTGGGCTGGCACAGAGGGAAGCTCTCCTTCTGGCGAGACATCGCCAAGGTGGAAAACATACCTGTCCCCACTCAGAGAAGCAGTGGGTACTAAGAGGGGGTATATGGCCGGGTGTCAGACATGCAGAAGCAACTGGGGCTCAAGTCTCAAAGAGATGACTGTGGAGGGCTGGCTTGCACGGCAGGTTCTGCGGACGGGGCTTCTCATGCTCCCCCCAAAACAGGAGGCACGGCCCTAAGGCTACGCGAGGTGCTAGACGGGCCTCTTAGGCACAGCCGTGAGCTGAGATGTCTGCCCCGCCCACAAAACAGAGATGGAAAAAGCACCCACGGGCTCCATGACGAGCAGCTTTGCCGTCTCCCAGCCTGTGCCATGCAGAAGCAAACAGTCATCGCGAGGTGTAGAAAACTCAGGCTCGTGCTGTGCTGGGTGTACAAACTCCAGCTTTATTCGTTGCTTGGTTTGGAACCGGAAACCAAGAAATTAACATAACAACTCAAGGAGGACCCGCAGGAACAAATGCAATATTTGCAGACAGCCCGGAAAGGGTGCACGGGACTGCCGTTAAACATTTTCCGGAAAAAAAAAAAATTTTTGAAGATGAGCTAGAATAAATGAAGGGGCCACCCGAAGACATGAGAGAGCAGACATGTTGGAAAAGGAAGAAAGACCCACCCCAGGAAGGAGAATGATCCCACCGTCTAAAGCAGACAGTAAAATCGGCTTATCAACAGAATTAAGGGGGAGAGAGACAATAGTGCAATCATAAAATACTATTTTTTTCCAAAAAAAAAAAAGACATATTTAGAGAAAATATAGAGAATTTCAGAAAGGTACACACACACGCACACAAAAATGCACATTTGTTGACTGAATAAAAAAGTCCATCGAGAAATGGAAGGTTCCAGTTTCCAGAAACAGAGGTTAGCTTCCACTGCCCCCACTGAAGATGACGAAACTCAGGGTGGCCTGGGCCATCTCAAGTCACCCGGAAGTCGTGACGGGCTCGGAAGCCAGCAGGGGCCTGCCTCCCAGGCTGATTTTCAGATGAACACCAGCGATTCGAGACAAACGCCGACAGCAGACACCAAAGCCTTCTGTGCCCTCAACGCAGTCTGAGAGCGGGGACGGCCGTGGGTCCCAGACCAGGAAGCGCGTCGTGAGGCTCACAGAAGACCTTGCCCTGGATGCTGGCATGCCAAAGGGCTGTGCCCGTCAGAAAAGGACAGAAAGCAGAGCAGATGGTCAGGGCTGCCCTGTCCCCAACCCTGGGGACTCGGATCTGAGCAGAAAGACACAAGAGAGAACAAGTAACACTCGCAAGCGGAAGTGGTGGCCGCTGACCCACTGTGACTGAAGAAGGAAGATGAGAACCCCTGCCATGGATGGATGGATGGATGGATGATAGATAGATAATAGATAATAGATACAGACAGACAGATGACAGATAGATGATGGATAGATAGATGATAGATACATAGATAGATAGATAGATAGATAGATAGATAGATAGATAGATAGATGATAGATAGATAATAGGTGATAGATAGATAGGTAGATAGATGATAGATAGATAGATAGATAGATAGATAGATAGATAGATAGATAGATAATAGATGATAGATAAGACAGACAGACAGACAGACAGACAGATGACAGATAGATGATGGATGGATAGATGATAGATAGATAGATAGATAGATAGATAGATAGATAGATAGATAGATGATAGA
>NW_011889272.1:244445-271502 GCF_000151845.1 Pteropus vampyrus | reverse complement strand
CTGGGGACTCGGATCTGAGCAGAAAGACACAAGAGAGAACAAGTAACACTCGCAAGCGGAAGTGGTGGCCGCTGACCCACTGTGACTGAAGAAGGAAGATGAGAACCCCTGCCATGGATGGATGGATGGATGGATGATAGATAGATAATAGATAATAGATACAGACAGACAGATGACAGATAGATGATGGATAGATAGATGATAGATACATAGATAGATAGATAGATAGATAGATAGATAGATAGATAGATAGATGATAGATAGATAATAGGTGATAGATAGATAGGTAGATAGATGATAGATAGATAGATAGATAGATAGATAGATAGATAGATAGATAGATAATAGATGATAGATAAGACAGACAGACAGACAGACAGACAGATGACAGATAGATGATGGATGGATAGATGATAGATAGATAGATAGATAGATAGATAGATAGATAGATAGATAGATGATAGATAGACAGACAGATATACTTACATATATACATACATGACAGATATACTTACATACATTGATAGATGAGAGAGAGGGATGGATGGGTGGGTGGGTGGATGAACAGATAGATACATACATACATACATACGTACTTAAATATATAGATATATTGATAGATAAAAGAGAGATGAATAGATGGATAGATGGAGGGACAGACAGACAGATAAAAGATAATAGATATATACACCTAGGTACACACAAGTACAGATATATATTTTAATGGAAGACATTTCATAGTATGCAGACAATATGATTGCTAAACCGTAAAAAATCTAATTGCATCGCCTAACCAATTCCTGAAACTCATAAAAGAGTCTGGCAAGTCTTTTGGATATAAGATAAAATCCGAACATGGAAAGGATTCCTAGATGCCAGCAACAATCAAATCGAAAAAGATGTTAATAACGTCATTCACAGTCGCAGCAAGAAGCACGTTCCTCAGTCACAAACCAAATAAAGGAGATGCAAGATCTGTTTGGAGAAGATGATACGAAAGTAAAGGAAGATTCAGGAATCTCCTCCTACCTCTCCAGAGATGGAGACACAGGCTCGCGCACGCACATGGCGACTCTGTTCGTCACTGCCCAAACCTGGACAGAACGGAAACGTCTACTTGGTGAATGAACAGATCAAATACATCTGTGATGGAGTCTTACTCAGTGGTAAGGTGAAAAGCAGCAGTGGACCCATGCAACGCCGTGGATGAACCACAAAGGCATGACGAGTGAAGGGGGGCGGTCCTGAAGGCTTCTTCCTGGACGAGTCCATGTCCGTGACCTTCTCCGAGAGAAAAGTGTTGCAGGCGCTGGGGACGGGCACATTGGGACTGCCAAGGGAGCTGCTGTGAGGGCGTTTGGGGGCTGACAGAACTGTTCTGCACCCTGATTTGGGCGGTTCCTCAATCAACACATTTGTTAGAATTAAAAGAACTGTGCACATTAAAACGTCGATTTTACTGTGTATACATTGAGACAATAAAATTTTAAAACATAACGTTTGTCCAGAGAAGACCTCATTCTCTGGGACATTTAAGCCAAAACAGACTTCATTTCACTGTCACGTTTCTAGGTCCAGGTGTTTTGGGGATCAGAAGAATCTCCAAAGCACCCACGTGACATGCCCTTGCTACAGCCAGTCTCCAGGGAGATCTGCCTGGGCTGTGGCCACACACCCCGAACCGACGAGTCAGAACACACCTGCGGTGGGTGGACATTGGACTGTGATCGTTCCGTTTCATTTCTGCCCCTTGGGCACTGCGATTGTAATTTATAAATCGCACGTCTGTACAGACAGACGTGGAGGTCGTTGAGACAGAAGCTCTTAAACCATGCTCACCACTGGAAAGAAATGGTAATTATGTGACTGTGATGGAGGTGTCAGCTCACGCGACAGTGGCCGTTACATTGTAATACTGCAGTGTATCAAGTCACTTTAAGTTTGAATTTACACACTGTTACATGCCAGCTATATCTCTCGCTAGAGCTGGAAAACATAATAATAATTTACACCTGTCGGTGATGGAGGCGGCTCGCATCGGAGCGGACACCTGCTCTGCTTCGCACGTGACGATGAGCGTGTGCCATTGCACTCGGATTTATCTGTCACTTATGACAAGAGTCTACTGAGGCCCTGGCTTTGCTTCTGTGCCCTGGAAGCAGAAACGAAATAACTAACCTGCTGGAGGAACGCACCCCGTGTCCCGGACACCCACCTCGTGCCTGCCTTCCGAAAACCAGCCGCAAATGCCAGTCAGTAAACCACGGTCACCGGCCCGCTCCGCCCTCCACGGCGGCATACAGCTAACCTTTCTCCCTGCCCTCAGGCATGTTCTGTGAAGCAATAAATAGAAACAAGTGTCTTTTTAGGACACTTTTATTGTGGCTTATTTTTCCTGCCTCCTGCCATCTTATTATGTTATGTCGCCAAATGCCAGAGAAACTCGAAACACATGTTCAGGACAGGAGACCCCAGGAAGGGTGCTTCCCTCTCAGCATCTAGGACAAGGAAGCTCTGAGAACCCCACTTTCCTCGCCCCTCGTCCCGGGTTTTGGTCCCTGAATGCAGGTGGAGCACAGCCCCATTACGCCCGAGACATGGGATGCAAAGGACCACACCTTGGCAATAAGATAGGAAAACAAAGCAGAGCGCCCATGTCTAACTGCAAACGCTTTGAGATAATGTCCAAATTTCTTCGTGGAAACAGGGAGGAAAAACAAAGACACGCAAAAATGTTGTTCGGAATAAGTATATGTTTTGCAAACAAACATTTTTTTCCTTGGGTCGCGTGGCCGTGATGCCTGTCATGTGGATTTCAAGTTGACACAATTAGCACTTGGTTTTCCTTGCTGATGGACACAAAATAAGAAGTGGAAAACGGAAATTAGTAAAGTCTTAGTTGGCTCATTCTATACATTTAAGACGGAGCTATTACATTATTTGCCTCTTTTTAAAAATAGAAACAGAAATAATTAGCAATAGAGTTCACGGGCTTCCGGTCCAAGAATGCAGACCGAGGACATACTTTATGTTGTTTCTCTCTTCAGACATGTTAAATCGATGGCAAATGAATCGTTAAAATAACAAATCCACGACAACAAGAAATTTATGGTGCAAAGTTATTAACAGATGTGTGATTTGAACAAGACTCTAGGTCAGGGTTCCTCAAACAGAGCACCAGTGACATTCGGGGCTGCATGAGTCTATCTCGTGAGGGGTCCTGTGTTTCCTTCGGGGGGTTTAGCAGCGTGCCTGACCTCTGCCCTCTAGAGACAGCAGCAGCCCTCGGCCCCGGCTATGACAACGTCAAATCTCTCCAAACATCGTCAAGGACCCCCTGGGGGCGCCGTGGCCAGTGGCTAAGAACCACTAGTCGAAAGACAGATTGTTAAATGAAGGAACATTTAGTCGCACAGCTGAGCTGCAGAGTTCAGCCTGGGACATGTGCAGAGGGCTGGATAACGCAGGAGACAGGCGAGCCATACAGTGTGACACTGAATAGGGTCACGACAAGGCCCTCCAGGGTCAACGCAGTAGCAGGGGAATCAGGAAACAACAGCACAGAGAGAAGGTCCGTACGCGGAACCGTGCAGCGAGCACACACACACGCATGTGTCCACGTGCATTCTCTCCCACTGACGTACACACGCACGCAAGCATGCACGCCCGTGCACACATGTCACACACACACACACGCACTGCGGACAGAAAAGCATGCGGCCAGACAAATACTTTCCCGAGGGGAGAGAGAGTGGTCCTCCAACAAAATCGCACGAAGACCCCTACCAGCTGGGATGAAATCCAATTTGCTGCCTTGGAACCCTGCCAGCTGCCACCAAAGCCTGCCAGCGGCTCTGTCCCTCTGACATGGCCGGAGCATCCCACATCCTTCCAGCGCCTAGAAAGAGCGGCCACGACAGAAATGTGGGCAGTGGGGAGGGGAGGGCGAAAATGAGAAGCAGCAAGTCGAGATGCTCAGACGGATTCTAGAAGACATTTCGCTCAAAACGAAAACCGAAATCCTCCTGATCGGAAAGACACCGTTTCTACAACGAACGAATGACACAGTCGGCAGAGGAGATGTGCAGACAAGTCGTTGTTTTTTTTCTTCAAAGACTCCAAGAATTGAAGGAAGTGCCCCCAAATCACAGGGGCTCGAGGAGTACCGAAGAGAATCACGTGATCTTCACCCCGGCACATCTCCGAGAAATTCTAGGAATGATGAGGTGATATGGCGTGCTAAAAATAGTGAGTAATACCTTCAAAGTTCTGATTTAAAAAAAAAAAAAACTAAAATTCTACACATTCGAACTAGTAATGCAGTGTAGGAAGGGAATACAGACATTTTCGGATGGGCAAGAACAAAATCGACTGCCCCTGCCACCCTTCTTAAGTGGGATGGGCTACCTCCAAATCTATCACTGAATCGAGAAGGAAAAATCATTACGATACAGGGAACAATGAATGGCAGCTACTCAGTAGGTCAAAATTCTACTTTCTAATTTAGCATTTACAGATCGTAATATTGGGAGCTACCTTAAAGGTCTCTCGGTCCAACAGCCCCATCACAACGGGGATCTACAGCATCTCGAGCCTTCCGTGTACATGACAAGCCCCTAGATACCTGTTTCAACCCACAACGCAGCCCGTTCTCTCGAGAGACAGAGCTCATTATTAGAAAGTGCCCTCGAACTGAACCCAAGAAGCTGTGTGCGCTTCACTTTCCAGAACTCCCGGTGTGGCTGTCCAGAGCCGTAGGAAGACATCTCGTCACTGCCAGATGTCGACCCTTCTCATTGTGGGCGTCTGGCACTCGTCCTATTAAATATTCTTCAGACCGGGGGCTCCAGTACATTCGACACGTGCCCAGGTGACAGGATTCTCAGGTCCCTATAGCAACACGTGTTACCCCAACAACACCCCTGAGTTTGTCACGTCTGCCTTTCACACTGAGGCCGCACACTCTGGGGATGGCTTGATTCGGTCAGAGAAAATGGGACACAGACCCGCTGGGTGTGCCCACGTGACAGAATCTCTTAGTCGGATTCGAACCGTCACTAGATTCCCCAGGTCCTTGGTTCGCATACGTCCCCATTAACCACGCTCCCCAAACATGTTCTATTTCTAAACTCCATAGCGAACCGTGCATTTCCCGTTACATTTCATCAGGTTTCTGCCCGTTGTTTGAGCATTTTTTTCTCTAACTTAAGACATACTTCTAGACGCATCTTAGGGGCCAGGCCCTGAGGCTTTCCCGAGTATTAAATCTCTGGGCCTCCATCGCGACGTCGGGAAGCAGGTGCGAATAACATCAACGTTTTACAGATGGGTGACCGATGAGTTATGCAGTAACACGCCACCAACCCTTAGCAGCCAAGTGGGCATTTGACAAAGTCTGAAGACACTTGTGATGGTCACAGCTGGGGTGGGGGACGGGGGTTACTACTGACATTACGACTGGACACCGCGGACGCTGCTAAACCTCCCACAGAGCACAGCACAGCCCCCTCCCCCAGCGGAGAACCATCCAGCCCAAAATCAACAGGGCCGAGGCTGAGAACACCCAGTCTTGGCCACGCGGTCGTGTTACGAAGTCAAAAACACTAACGCATCGTAAGTTTTGACTTGGGGGACCAGCTGAGGAAAAGGTCCATGTGACATGGTAAACATACCTTTTCAGAGAAAGTTTTGCACATTGGCAAGGCAGGAAGAACAGGGCGATAGAATCAGGTGTCTCGTCTGTCAGACGCCCCCACGCCTCGGTTGACAATCTGCAACGGTAGGGCGTGTGGGTCGCTTTCCATTCTAAAATGCCACGTACTGCGACTTTCTTATTTTTGCAATACTAGAGGAAGCAGAGTATTTTTAAATGAGTAGTTGCTCTAGAATGTTGCTGTTAATGGCGAGTTAAGAGTGTTATACAATTACTACTTCGAAGCATCAGCCTAATTCTCCACGTTCGCTTGTTTGCACTTGAATTACAGTGTTTTCATACAAACTAAGCTCTGATGTATGCTCCTTAAGATAAACTTCCAATGTTATTTCTACTGTGTTTCCTTCGTACCTTCCGCAAACACCACAAACATGATTTATTGGTTTGCAAATGGAGCCACGTAGCAGAATGCCGCCGAGTAATTACTACTGTTTAATTATGTTTACCGGTTATTTTTATAACGTTCGCAAGAAATCAAAACTTCTCTTTTCCGGTTCCAATTTCTACCGTTATTTATTGGCTAAAAATAACATAACTAACTCATAAAGAGTAGAGAAAGAATTCATCTTTTACTTTCCTCCAACTACTTGGAATATAAGCCTAGATGGGTTAGACATCACCGGTCCTCTATGCCAGAGGTCCCCAAACCCCGGGCCGTGGACCGGTACCAGTCCGTGGCCTGTTAGGAACCGGGCCGCACAGCAGCTGGTGAGTGTCCAGCGAGCGAGAGAAGCTTCGTCTACATTTGCAGCTGCTCCCCAGGGCCAGCATCACCGCCTCGGCTCCACCTCAGATCCTCAGGCATTAGATTCTCATAGGAGCACCGGTCCCCGGTGCCACAAAGCCTGGGGACCGCTGCTCTGTGCAGCCTAAGTGGCAATTACAAGCCAGTGGCCTTCGTCTCCTCTGATTCTCAGTGGCCAGAAGACATGGCCTTAAAAAGCTCTCAGTCACATGATTGCAAAAGGACTTTGATACCTGACTTTCTTTCCGCCCCAGTTATCTCAGTAAGGAAGTCTTCGAAAGACATGGACACGGGCTTGTGGCACGTGACTGGGGAGAGGCGTAAAGAAAGTGGGGCTTTGCATCAAAAAACGGAGGTAACTGTATCATTTGGGCATCTTGATGCGTCTCGTCCAGAAGGCAGGAAGGGAGATCGAAGCTGTAGATTAGTAAAGAAGCAGTGGTCACACATACTAACCAGAAAAGTGGGCTGTTGGGTCCTTGCCGTGGGTGGCAGGATGTTTGTGACGTTGCCCACGTTTAGACACAATTACGGAGCCATCTTGTCTTTTTCCTTGACCACTGTGGTTTTAAAGCATCCTTGTCCGAGGCTGGAGTTCTGTAAAACAGTTTCTGCTCAATGACAGAACGCCAAGACCCAGCTGTGAATGCCACGCTGGTTCCCGGCTGCACCAGTCAAAGATTTGATGAAACCTTTCATCTGATTCTTCCCCTCTGAAAGCTGATTTTCTCATGTCGCCCTGTCTTCTGAGAGGAGCGGACACGCACGTGGACGTGGCCATTGCATTAGAGCTATTTAGCGAAGGCACCCTGCCTTCGGGTTAGAGCCAGTTACATGTCAGGGGTTCTCTGCTTTGCCCAGCCCTGTCTCTTCAGTGGTTGGATTTAGGGAGGTCCGAGGTACCCAGGAAAGAGGCCAGGGTGTCAAGCGCTGGGCTCAGCAGTGATCACCAATGCATCCACAGATGCTTCAGTGATGTTTTGGTACAAAGCTTGAGCATCAGTCTTCCCTGGAGGTCCACAAAACATTTGCCTTTGAGACTTTGGCATCAGGAATGACAAGAAAGAGTTTATGTGTCTCTATTTAGTAAAAGAATGAGCCTATTCCAACAGGCGTCCTTTAACGGTATGTTTGCCCCTGATACATTTTCTTTCCCAATATGATTACTTTAAATGTCTTAAAGAATGAGGACAGAGAAGAATAATTTGCGGATATTTTAAAGATCTTAAAGTTCTCTTTTACCTATAAAAAGATTTTTTTCCCAAGAGAAAAATGCGCGCCGTCACGACAAAACGCACAGAAACTTTAGTCCTATTTACGAACCTGGAGATCACTAAATGGGCTAATAGGTAATTTGCTCAACAACTTTTTCTTTAAGGCAGTCATTTCAACAACGACAGCAACGAGGAACAATCTGGTAGCAGCCGAGCCAGGCGTAGACCGGACGTGGGGGTGGGGATGTCACCGCTCGAGGTCTCTGTCATGTTAAGAATTCCAGCTACTTGACACCGACCAACCCACCTCCCCACCCCCCATTTTATTCCTTTTGGTTGAATATGCCACTGATATTTTTAAACATGACTATTAGCTCTTAGTTATTTTAATCGTTCGATTTCTTTTTTTTTTTTTTTTAATTTAAAAGTGTTATTGCCGTGACTCCTTTATGATCCACAGCGTCGTGACATTTCGCGGCCACGCTCCCGGAGCGCAGGGGCTCTGTCCATGTATTTTTCTTTCCCTCGAACAAAACGGGAAAGAATGAGGAGTATGACACGGATGGTCGTGACGACTTGCTCGGAGCGCGGGCCCACGACAACGGCCAGCTCACTCGGCGCGCCAGACGAGAGCCTGGCCGTGTCCCACCTGCCAAAAGCGATTGGGCTTGCAGGATATTTTTAGAAATCCATCATTTTGGGTGATTTCTGAAAGCAGGCCAGCTGCCAGGATGGAATACACATGAAACGACACATTAACAACATCGAATTTAGAGCCGGCTGAACTAAAAATGGAAAGAAATTCCTGCCCGTGGACAGTCATTTTGCCAAAGACCAACGGGAGAACCTTGGGGTCGTGGAGTCATTTGGTTCTGCCCTCTGACCCTTATGCAGGGCTGAACTTACAACTTTTTCCCAAGATTATGTTTATACCCATTGCCTAAATATCTCCCAGAAAGAAATTTTCACAGCTTCCTTTGGAGATTGCTTCCAGAGTCTCAGAATATGTCTACACGCGAGACTGGAATGTGGGGTACCTGAAATCTGTCCCTTCATATTTTTCTGGTCCCGAACTGTGTCATTTGGGGTCATTCCTTAAAAAAAACGTGTGGGTGGGAGCACATGGTAAGGGCCAGGAAGGGGGCCCCGATCTACTGAGTTTTAATTTGGAGAATTTTCCTTTAATCCCTGCAAAATTCTCACTACGAACTTCCGGATCCTCTGCTGTAACCTTCGTGAGGGCAGAACAGCGGCTGTCTGCCCGGTTCCTAACAGTGCTGGATATATAGGTGGCATGGATGAACAAATGCATAGATGTGTTATTTTACCTCCTCAGAGTATTATTTGTGGTCAAATTATAACGTTGTTATATTGCATGAACATACTCATTTTTTCTGCTTTTGTCAGTACATTATTCATTCTACCATCAATCAGGGCAAAATATAGATGGTATGTTTACTATCTGGACAGTATTGAATTTAATATGTAAATGGAAGACAAAGAATCACCGAATTATAGATAAATATTCTGATATTCTAGTGTATCGGTTAGCTTCTGCTGTATAACAAGCAAATACAGAATTTCAGCAGCAATGGTGTGTAATAATATGCACTGATTAGCTCACAGGTGTGTGAGATGGTTGGGGGCCGGCCGATCCAGGCTGAATTCAGCGAGGTGGCCCTCCTGATTTCAGTGGGGCGTATTCATGAGCCTGGGAGTCAGCTCGCTTGAGCTCATTCTTTCAAGGGCCGTTACGTCACATCAGCCATCACTCCATTGGCCAAAGCAAGTCACGTAGCCGAGCCCAGCACAAAAGCATGGCTAAGCGTGTCCTCCAGTGAAAGCCAAGGGAAGGCGTGAATATACCTGGAAAATAATCTAACCTGTGACACCCTTAAAACACACGAGCTCGTTCCCAGTTCTTTTTCCACTTGACCTATGAACTAAACTTTCATTTTTCCCAAAATATCATATTCTCTCTAAGCTCTGGGCCTTGAAACATGCTGTCCCTCTGCCTAGTAGAATCTTCTCTGCTTGTCTCGCCTCTTAGGCCATAAACCTATCTCTATCACTTGCCAGGCAAATCCCTGCTTATGCTCCCGAATTATCATATTGTAGAAGTACCTCTAGATCCAAAAAAGGTGCTTACACCAGATCCTTTAACATGTCCCCATGTCCCCTATGCTTTTCCCATGGCAGCGACTGAACGTTTTAAAGTAAGAGGCTTGATAATCTCTCAGAGGACACACTCCATCCTTCTTGCCCAGCTTTGTGTCCCCGGTCCCTAGGTTAGTACCTAGCATACCGCAAACGCTCGGTAGACGTTTACTGGATCAATACTCTGGATGTATTTACTCGTCCTTTGTGAAACATGAACACTCACCGTATTACATAAACATATCCCACCTACTAACATGTCCTCTTTCTCTGCTCTTTTCTTACTATAGTTTAGAAAATAAAATAAAAATAATCTTAAACTCTGACTCAATCTGAGCACCCTGCCCCCATTCATCTGAGGCTAATCTGATGTTCGCTGGGATTTTCATAGCACGAAAAATGAAGTATTTGAACCAAAAAATGAATTAGAGGTTGTACTTTGAGTTCTCTGTGGCTTAGAATGTATTTTTGGTACTTTTTTTAAAAAAATATATTCTCATGACATGGGGAGACTGATCACTCCAAATTGAAACTGTCAGTTTAATTCAAGCCATCGGCTCTCCTCCTTTTCCAGATCATTCCTAACAAAACCTCTAGAACAAAATGTCTCTGATGACTGAAGGTCTATTCCTAAATAAATAATTGCTTGTAGCAAACTAATGGCTGCCTGCTAAAATAAATCCAGGTTACATCTGTCTTTCACAGTTCTTTGGAAAACTATGAGCTCGTGCCAACTTACAGGCTTCTCGACTACATTCGAACGACTTGTCTATTGAGCATCATTGCTGAAAATAAGCACTTCGTCATAAATCCATTCCCCAAAACTAAACCGACGATCCCTCTTCTCTCCAGTAGAAAGCGTCCATTTCCCCCAACGAATTACAATAAGCTCAATGAAGGTTACACTCCCAATGACGGGGAAAGCCTTCAGCAGGGAATTCTGTAAAGGATGTACTTAGACTCACAATGTGACGATCCAGAACGCTTTGAAAGCGGCTGGTAAGTGGATTGCGACAATCCACCGTGCCTTCCAATCGATAACTAATTCACCACTGCCACAAAAGGATTAATAGAATGGGATACCTATTGCAACGTCTCCACAGAGTCACTTAGCTCTTTAGAAAACTCTCTGCAAGAGGTTGGGAGAAGTCATCGATGGCTTTTAACGGGAGCGACTGAAGGTAACTTATCGTGATGTCTCTGTCTATTTCTTATAGCCGTGGTTCTCATTTGGACATGCCTAGAGATGTTTTAGGTTGTTTGTGTCCTGGACAGGGCGGGGCTACTAGCATCTGGTGGCTAGAGGTCAGGGATGTCACTAAACATCCCACAATGCATAGGTCGGCACCCCAAACGCGACAAAGATCATGCGGCCCATTATGTCAATAGCGCTGATGCTGATGAAGCTTGCCCTACAGCTGTCAAAAGGTGGACTTTCCACAGCGGTGCTGTGCAGTGTGACAGTCACTACCTCCTGGCCTTTGAAAAGTGGAAGGTCCAAATGCAGATGCACTTTTTAAGTGACAAATATGCTCCATGTTCTAAACATTTAGTATGAAAAGAAAGAATGTAGACTATCTTAGTATTCTTATAATGATCAGATATCAAAATGATAGTATTTTTGGTCTAATGGACTAAAGAAAAAATACTATTCGATTTAATTTCATCTCTTTCTTTTTACTTTTTCTAATATGTCTACTAGAAAACGGAAAATTACATGCGTGGCTCATATTTCTTCTCGTCATGTCTATTTGCTGCTTTTAGGTTTATATCCCACATACGTGTGAAATCATATGGTTTTCAACTTTTCTGTCTGGCTGTTGCACTTCGCATGATCACTCGAGGTCTATCCGTGTTGTTGCAAAGGGCAGCATTTCATCTCTTCTCATGGCTGAGTCATATTCTATTGTATCTCTGTACCACATCTTTATCCAATCATCCATCGTAGGGCACTTCGATTGCTTCCATGTCCTGGCCGCCATGTATAATTTTGCTATGAACATCGACGTGCATATGGCTTTTTGGATAAATTGCTTTTTTTTGGCCAGCACCAGGCTGGGGGGTTCTTCTATTTCCTTGATGCCACACTGTCTTTACCCACGAAAGTAAAAGTTCCCTCAAAGTAAATTCAAATTTGAAAAGCACCCAGTTGCTATGTCTGTATAAGATGAATATAAGTGCTAAGTTATTGTCTCAGATCAGAGATATATGAATTACAGGATGAACTTTTCCTGTTTATATTGATTTACCAAACTGGGCTGAGGTAATAATAATAAAAAAAAAAACATACGGAGTCATGAGACTGTATTTTTTTATGTCCAAATGGTTAAGAATTAATTCATTAGTAAAATGTCCCACAAGTCAACAGATTACAAAGCTAGAGGGTAAATAAAGGGGACTTTTGACAGTTGACAAATATTTTGGAGTGGCAAGCACAGTACCTACCTAACTCGTTTAAGAGAATGACCCCTAGAAGCAGAAGGATTTGACAAACCCATTAAACGGGTCTTCATCAGATTCAAAACCCCTCTATACATACTGCCACAGGGACAGTGCTGGAGAGGAAATGCCATAGTTCCTTTCTTAAGGATCCCCTCAAAGGAAAAAAGAAAAAAAAACAGGACCAACAGATGGAGATATTAAATAAATAAGCCATGCCAACAAATGGTGATATTTCAAACGAGAGTTTGGAGTGAACGGCGGCGTCTCTGAGAGGTGGGACTTGTTCAGGGCACAGAGGTGGCGTCTAGACCAACAGAGGGGTGTGCCGTGGAAGGGATCAGGAAGGAGAAGCAGAGAGAGGGGGCACCCTCCGAACTGCAGTCGGTACGAGCTCCGTGACACAGACAATAACGAGAACTGACTGCTTAAGGCTTTGCATCCATTTGGGGAAGTTTAACAATAAGACAAACTTTTCTGCCTTCACAGGCAGGGAGAGAATTTGGGAACTGTATCTGATAGGCGATGGGGAGGCAGCGAATACCATAGAAAGAGAGAGAGAAAGCGAAGGAGAACGGCGTTTTAGGCAGGCACGTGAGCAGGACTGGAGAGAGACGCAATGAGAGAGGGACACGTCATCGCCCCAAACGTGCGCTGATGACGTCCCCGCGGGTGGCAGCATGCCCGCAGGAGAAGGCGCCACTGAGCATCCGGGGCCCAGAAGGACGCTGACTCCGATTCTGAGCTGGAGGAAGCGGGAGAGGGAACGTGCAGAAACGGAGCGGTGACTGTGACGTTGGCCTTAACTTTGGTCGGCAGATTGCTGGCTGTTAACTCTGGGACTAAGGTTCTGAGCACAGAGCGATAAATATGGGGTCAAACTAATATGTGGACCGTGGTGCCTGTTGTTCTACAGGATTTTGGTTTCTCAGATTCCACATCTAAGTGGGATCGCATGATATTTGTCCTTCTCTGTATGATTTATCTCAGTACGATGCCCTCAAGGTCCACCCATGTTGTCGCAAATGCCAGGATTTCCCTCTCCCTCGAGGCTGAGTAATATTGCGTTACGCGCGCGCACGCACGCGCACGCACACGCACATCACCGCATCTTCTCCATCCACTCATCCGTGGATGGACTCCTAGGTCATTTCCATATCTTAACTACTGATGAGGCCATAACCATCACAGATCTCTTTAGGAGACAGTTTCGCTCCCTTCATATACACAGCCATACGCGACATGGCTGGATCACATGGTCCTGGTGTTTTCAATGATTTGGGAAACCTCTGTCCTCTTTCCTCTAGTGACTGTACCAACTTCCATTCCCACCAGCAGAGCGCGAGGGTCCCCTTTCCCCACATCCTCCCCCTCACTTACCTTTTATCTGCTCAATAACAGGCATCCTAACGGGTGTCAAAAGCCTGTTACTTACCGGAAATAAGTAACAGGACATGAGTTTCACATACCTTGAACTTGAATGAATGGCTATGTCCCCTCCAGCTTCTGGAGTTAGGTGTGTCACATGACACCATCGGCTCCTCCACAAGCCCTGGTTAGGAGACTCCATCTGGCTGCAGACGTAAAGGAGGCTGCATGATCGGTCCAGGATTTATTGTCAACAAAACGCTAAGCAAAATGACACTCGGCACTTTAAAGTGAAGCGTGCCAGCGATGAGCATACCGGGGCGCCTAAGAATGATTAAGCTCCAAAATGATAATTGGCAATGGCATGAAAATATTTTCTGACAAAACATCCTGTTCCCTAATCTCCGAAGACATCATTGCCAACGGGGAGGTCAGTCTAATTAGGATGTTGTAGGAAATGTATCTTTCTTGGAAAAAGAATGACTGATTAAAAGCGAGAGATAATCAGACCAAATAACCTTTTCTAAATATTGTTAATTACTTCCTGATAACGCAATACGTTCAGAGTAAAACCTAAGTTTTCACACATGACGTGGAAATTTAGTAGTTCTACTGTTTTCTTTATGGAAACGCAAATGCCTTTTAAAAGAGAAGAAGAATGGGGTGGGGGTTTTTTTTTATTTCTTTGTTTTGGGTAAAACAAGAAATAAGTGAAACTCCAGACCTCAGAGTATGAAAAGAACTACCGGTATCATTGGAGATCGATCAGGGCGTGTTGAAGAACAGACAGAAGCCCAAGAAACCATGAGGACCATGTGGCTGCTAGATATTTGCCACCAAACCAGCAAAAACATGCTTCTCAAAAGCATGAGACGAATGAGTGGCGTGAGACACATCATTTGTTTGCAAGAAGTCAGAGCGGACCAGCTGGCAGCAAGAGCTTCCTGTGCCCAATTGGCTTCCAGAAACATAAAAAGGAGGATTAAAGGAAGAATCACGTACACAACTTATATTTGCAGGCACTATCCTGTCTCTACAGCAGTGAGAAAAAGAGAAATATCATTAAGAAATGGTTTAAAATCGGCCTTCGTCATTGGCTGGTGAAAAAAAGGATAAATAACTTTACACACCAGACATCTCGGTACATGGGGCCTGTCTCTCACCCACAGAAAACATCCGGAAATAAAACATAAAATATATATGTACATATATGCAGAAATCAATAGCTTCCTCATAGGTAATCAACAGACATGAGAAGACATAATTGAATAAAAGGCACCATTTTAAAAAGGAATAATAAATACAAAATGCCTAGACATAAACTTAAGAAATATGTCACAAGTGTAGGAAGAATATTTTTTAAGTTCTTCCGGTGGAAGGGGCAAGAAAATTCAACCCCAAGAATGGCGTCCCAACTTGCTGAGTATGAAGAATCAACTTCGTAACGCGATGGTCTGCAAATCTATCCGAAATAGAACCCAGAGGCGTTGTTTCAGGAAAGGAGTTTGCTCATACCAAATTTCCTAGGAACCACAGATAAGCAAGCATAGCCAACCCAAATCTAAAATCACTCAACTGTAAAACGAAAACACCTCAGTGAAAAATAGGCAGAGATTTTAACAGATACTTTCCAATGAAAAGGCATTCGAATGGATGAAAAGCACAGAAAAAAAAAAAACGTTCAGCCACATTTGTCATCAGGAAATGCAAAATAAAGCCACAGTGGGATTGCACCGCATGCAGAGCCTGAAGGATGAAAATGAAAAAGACCGTCAAATGATATTGAGAAATTAGATTCCAGGGAACTGTTACACATGCTCCTGGGAATGAAAATAGCGCCGTCCCCTCGAGAAAGGACTGGGGGTTCTCAAAAAGCTAAAACCTACCCTACGATCCAGCCAGTCTATTGAAACGTATTTCCTCCATCCCAGAAAAGAAAAAAAAAAAAACGTGGTCCATAAAATGAACTGTGCAAGGATGTTCATAGCGGCTTTATTCCCAATAGCTGCTAAAACTTGCAAACAGCCCAGGTAGTGGCAAAGGGAATAAGTCCGCGAAGTGTGATGTAGTCGTACAATGGAATGTCGCTCATCAATAAAAAGCGACCAGCTACAGTCTCAGGCAAAACCAGAAGCCTTCCACCGAGAACATACCCTGTGAAGTCAGAACGGCAGCCTCTGCAGCCTCAGGCCCGGGGGTGGATGGGCAAGGACAACAGGATGTCCTGGGTGGTTCTCTATAACTGTGTTCTCTATCTCGATCAGAGTTGGGGTCACCCGCGCATAGGCACTGGTCAAAACCCAGTGACTTCGTACCTAAGATTGGTGCATTTCATTGTATGTACAATTTAGCTCAAAATTTAAAACATACTAAAAACAAGCATTAAACTCTAGTTAATGACAAATGCATGCTCATGCATTTAGGGGGACGTATATTGATGTCTCTAGTCTACTTTGAAATGCATCAAAAAATAAGCAGATTCATGTGTAGGGAGATTACTAGGTGGATACATACACGGTAAAGCAAGGTTAGGAAAATATAATTGGTAGAATCTATGTGTTGGGTAAACGGCTGTTCACTGTAAATTTCTTTCGACATTTCCATACGCCGAAAATTTTTAAATGAAATGTTGAGAAAAGTCCAAAGAAACGAAAGTACTAATGAAGGCTTACCCTGCAGCATGCTAAAACTATTTGCGTTCAATATTAAATTTAACATAAATAGAGAAAAAGATCAATGCGACAGAGTAGAACATTTCTATTTAGAAATAGAACCCTGGAAATACAGAAAGTTAGTGGGTATAAAATTTCAGTTATACGAGATGAATAAGTCCTAGAGATCTGTGGTATCGAGTTTTACCCACAGTTAACAATACTGTACTGTGCACTTAAAAATTTATCAGAGCTCATGCTAGGTGTTCTTGCTACAATAAAAAAATAGAGAAATTTAGCAGATGTTACAGGAGGCAACTTAAATCAGAAGGGAAAAGATGGATTACTTAATAAATGGCGTTGAAACAAATGGCTGCCTTCTGGAATAAAATATTCAGATCTGTGCCTCACACCTCAGGATAACTTCCAAATACAACAAATATTTAAATATATATAAAATTTAGAATGAACTAACAAACTAAAGAAACCATAGGATAATTCTTTTTTTAACGCTAGTGGGGAGAAATCCTTTCCAGCTATAACCAAATGTCAGAAATAATAAAAATACTGATGAAATCAACCACGCAAAAGTCAGAAGGCTTATAGCAAACTACAATAAGCAAATTCAAGAGACAGATGACAAACTTGAGAGAAACTGTAATATATCACAAGGTTAATTTCTCTATAAATAAGTAGCTTGTAGATGTAATGTCAGCAACTCAATGAAAAAAAAAACAGAAAAATGATATGAACAGAGAATTCATTCAAAAAGAAAGACAGATGGATTTTAGTTCCATGAAAATATCCTCAACCTCAAATATAATGGAAAAACACGTATCTCCGTGTGGTTCTCATTTGCATTTCTATCAGAAATGGAAACAAGAAAGCCACAGAATGTATAATTCACTTAGAAAACACACACATACACATAATGACACGTCAAAATATGTTTGTACATTTTTTTTAAAGCTCCAGAAAGGAACGCAAGAAATAATAACATGCATTGCTCGTTCAGAGTGACGGGGAGAAGTTTTTCACAGTAGATCCTTTTATACGCATTGAATTCTTAATCATAGAAATGTACTACCTAATAAAAATTAGATTTAAAAAAAGTGAAAGCAATTCTATCGTACAAAAAGGCAGCAGCGTGGGAAGCAGTCAAGTTCTAGCCCAGCTCCAATTCTAATTAACTGTGTGAACTTGGACCAGCGTCTTGGAATCATGAACTAGTCTGGCTGTAAAGCATCTGAAAAATATTCTCCTCCCTCACGCTTGTCCCATCCTATAGGATAGAAAACTGAAGCGCAGAATGAATTCAATGGCTTGGCCAATGTCACAGGCAGTCAGTTTATGGCAGAGCCAACAGAAGCTGTCGGTGTGTCAGTTTTTTCTTTTTTAAGATGGGAGTACCGCCATTCACAGATGAAAAGACAAGCCGTGCAGAGTGGGGGGAAAATATTTGTACATCACAGAACTGACAAAGGATCCGGCATGTATGAAGAACTCCCCAAACTCGACGATAAGAAAGAAAACAAATACGCACGTAAAAAGCGGTTCAACATCTCAGTCATCGGGAAAATGCAAATTCAAACCACGGTGAGATACCACTGTGCATCCTTAGAACGGCTAAGATGTTTTTTGAAAGTTACAATGCCCAGTGACGGAAAGAATGCAGAGCAGCTGGAATGCTCCTGCTTTGCTGATGTACGAAACACAGAAGCGGGCAGACAGTCTAGAAGACAGTTGGGTGGTTTTTTGTAAAATTAAACAAATGCTTATCCTATTGCTCAGGGACGCCACTTGCAGGTGTGTCCCCAAGAGAAATAAAAACTTACGTCGACACAAAAAGCTGTCCGTAAATATTTATAGCAGTTTCACTCATCGTCAACAAAAAGCTACACAAACAATCCAACTGTCCTTCGACTGCTGTGCACCCATACGGTGGAATACTATGCAGCCATAAAAAAGGAACGAAGTACTGATATATCAACGACCTGAATCTCAAAGGCATGAGATTCATGAGTGACTCTCTGGCTGACTTAAAACAGCCAGTCTCCAAAGGCTCCACACTCCGTGACTCCATTTCCATGACGTTCTGGAAAGGGCAAAGTTCTGGAAGGAACGGAGTACAGATCAGCGTTCGCCCATGGTTTGGGTACAGCGGGGAGCATGAGGCAGTCTGGGGGCATTGGGACTGCCGTGTCGCGTGATCGTGGTGGCAAATGCACAATTCCGTGCGCTGTCTACCCATGAAGAGGGGATTTGACTGTGTCGATTTAAAAGTAAAAATGTTTAAATGGAGTGTTGAATCGAACGGTTTGTATGGCCCTTTCCATAGTAACAGATATAAAGATTCTCTTGCTTTCTAAAAGAATAACAACTCACTACCAAGGATTAGTCAGCATGTGGCAAAAACAAAACAAAACAAAACAAAAAAACATCGCTTTTCATTTGGAAAAAAAAATAAAAAGCCTGAATAGCCAAGAAATTCACAATACCGTGATGATATGGCGGAGGGGCAGGGGTGCCGGGCGCAGGCTTCAGCCAGCCTGACAGGCGGTCGCATCTCCATCACTCAAAAAGGTCTAGAAACCTCAGCCCATCATACGAGTGTAACGAATGCATCATTTTCACTTTGTTACACCATGTCCCCAATACTCCCAGCGAAAAGCCAAACCTCTTTATGGCCCAGATATTTAAAAAGAAAAAAAAAATGCTAGGGGAAAAATAGAAAGACATTTATTTATATTATCGTAAGTTTTTTTTAAATGATTTCCCCTGAAGAGGCCATTTTTCTCTTTTCGGTCTAGCTATTACCATCTTCATCTTCTGGTCGTAAAATATGTTTGCCATTTGTCTAAATTACAGTGGAAGCCTCTCGAAACGCTCACGATGCATCAGGAAAATGACGAGGCACGGGGAGGCGCGGTCCCCCGGGGGATGCAGCTGCCCTCCGCCCCCGCGCACCCCCCGCCCGCAGCGCCAAGCACCCCGACTGTGCGATGCAGAGAGCCAGCCGAAAGAAGGGTCTGCCAGGAGGAATCTCTTAGCCCACGAACAGCAGCTTTTGCTCGTGATAATGTCCAAGAAATTATGTCAACGAATTTCTGGAAGATGGATTGCTTCTTGCAGCCTGATGATTCAGAAATGAAAAGAGACAGCGACAGGAAATGAAAACGCATCGCTGGGTGATTTTTTTTTTTTTCCTGACCAGAATGCACCCTACAAAACCCCAGCGCTACAGCGTGTATAAAAGGGCCCTGTGAACGTTCATTTTAAAATATTCATGGCCGGGTTAGAAACACGTCTCACCTGGCTCAGCACCAGCACAGGCAGACGCTCAAAAATGTTTCTCTGATGTCACCGAAAGGGAAATTTCGATTTGATAACTTTAAGATTTTTTTGGGTCAAATTGATGAGTATGCGTTCGCTGGCGGACACGACTCAGGAAGGAACGGTAGGACCGGAAAAAATTCAAAGTCCATGTTTGCATTTATCAAAATTAAGTCAACGTGTCTATGTCACATAGTCAGATTTAAACTCCCGATGTTTAATGATTTAATTGATCACCGTAACAATGCAAATTGATAATCCTAAACATGCAAATTGAGATTCTGCAAGTGTGACCCGCCGGCTTTTAGACTTGAATCAAATTTTGAATAGCCTTCCGAAGAGTTAGGAGCATTTTTCTCTTTTTTGCAAAGAAGACAAACAGGCTGAGGGAAAATCAGCGGTTTTAGGTCACGCGGCAGCAATTAATCAAGAGGCGTTTGAATGAAAGTCATTAGATGGCTTATCACACGAGACATGATGAAGACATAAATGGGAATAAACGGCCTGAAAACGTCCGTGATGTGCAGTTAAATTCCAAGAGTACGCATGTTTACACTGGCGATACAAATCTGCCTTTGGAAGATTCCTGAACGACGTGGACATGGAAACGGAGAATCGTGCTTCTCCGTCTTAGTTCAATTCCGACTTTCCAAAGCATTATTGCCGGATATGTTTGCTCACATCTCTCTTTCGATTTTCGCCGATAAAAGAGAGGAAACGACCCCTGACCACTAGCCTGGAAGCGTTCGCGTTAGTCCCGAGCCTGCCCAAGAGGTGTCATCTTTTGGGGAAGTGATCTCCTCGGTAACGAGACGTCCGGCGTGAGCAGGTGCTGGGGCCCGTTCTCATTTGAGCATCAAGCCATCAGGGCGGAATCCCTATGCTCACGACGGCCCGCCTGCCAATGAAAAGTGCAAGCGTCAGTTAGTCACTCTATCGGCTTCACGTGTCCGTGTGTTGGTTTTGTTTTCCTCTGTTTAACCTGATGTCCCGATACCACGTTCATACAGCAAAGAAAGAGGGTGATGTTGAAGAAGAGAGAGAGAGAGAGACAGAAAAGGCTCGTCTCATTCCTGGAGACATCCCGCCATCGTCAAAGCATCGAAGCAAAAGAGACATCCAAAAATGGCACACGCTCGGACCGCCACCTGAAGAATTCAAGCTGGAATTATTTCCTATTTGCATCCAGCGGCCAGTGTATTCACAGAGCTAAATCATCCCAGGCCAGTATCTCTGACCTCAGGTGCGGACCCAGGACCCCACGGCCTGACGCCAGTCTGACCCCACAGACTGTTCTTCTGGCCAGCCGAGCCCATGAGGCTTTTACCCCAAGGCCCCTGGCATTGACGCTGGCTCTACCCGTCGCGAGCTGGATCGTCCCACGATCCACTCACCTTCCTCGTGTGTGAAATATACATAACCACCCTCGCGACATGGATTTTATTTTCAAAATCACATAAAGTCGCACACTTCGAGGGGCTCGTTCAGGACCTGGAACATAACCAGAGTTTAATAAATTGGGCTTTTATGTTCCTTGCTGGACATGCCTGAGTTAGCATGACAATATTCTCTAAAAGGCCAGCATATACACGTCATCGAGGCTTCTCAAACACAAATGTGTGAAGTAATCGATTACGGGGCTTGTTAAATGGCGGGTTCCAGCCATTCGTCGAAATTTCATTCTGGGACTTTACGCCGAACCCAGGAAAGTTTAAGCCACCGTCCCAGGTCCTGTCGATGTGTGTGGCCACAGGGTGGAGTCAGCAGGGCACGGAGGGACAATTTCCTGCCTTGCCAAGAAATAAGAGCCCTTAAGAGGCAGCGATGACAGACGTCAGCAGTGGCTTCGAGATGTCCACTATTCCCTGTCACCTCTAATCCGCATCCCTGCCCACTCGCCTCCTCCGCTGTGCCAGCGTATGCTCAAACGCTGACCCCGAACCGGCTCGAACCTGCCACTGCCCACCTCGCTCCAAAATCCTGGTCCGCACAGGCTCCCCGTCCTCAGGAAGCAGGTCCGAACCTCGTGAGCCTCGCGCCTGCACGTTGGGGCCACAGTCACCGAATCCTCGGTGATGGAGATGTCAACGTACGTTCCTGCAGGAGCACGAATTAGAGACACGGGCTCAGGCACGTGTTCTCAATATTTTACAGAGCTTCCAGCAGAAATCAGCGGAGGGCTTGCCTGTGCGCCCCTTTGCTGCAAAAATCACTCGGCTTGACTTACACGAGTTCCATTTATAGCTACATGTTCTCTTCTGCCATCGGGTTTGGACGGCTATTCAAAGTGATGACTGAACTTTTTACCCATTCCCATGATGGAATGTCCTGCTCTCTGCGGCCAGGTCTGGGCGCACCAGCTGGCCATCAATCATGTCACCCAGAGTCAGACAAATCTACAGGTTCACCCCAGCTCCGGCCCTGGTTGCTTTTGTGACGTTGGATACATTCTTTCCCCCGACAGAAAGTGTGCGTTCTCATGAACGGAAACAGCGTATCACAGACTGGGCATAAGGATGAAGCGTACAGAGATGTCAAGTGCCGAAGGAAATACAGTAGGTGCTTACTAAAGGCTCTTTGTCCTTTCTTCCTTCCTCTCTGTCCACTGGGTAAACATCACATGATATACTGCTTTTCCTTCCCACCTATTAGAAGTCCCTTTTCCTCTTAAAGGAACGACACGTGTCCAACGGGCAGGGGGACCCCAGCGCCTTGAGACAGAGACTCAGCTTCTCTGAGCTCATCTGCTCATCTTCTCAGTGGGAGAAAGAAAGGTGGGTTTGGGGGGCTTTTGGGGGGAAATGGAACATGACCAACGTCTTGCAAAGAGCCCCACTGGATGTCAGGTCACAGTAGGTGCCCGACAAATGTCGAGCCCATCCCCGACCCTCTGTCTCCGCCCAGCCCTCCCAACACAGTCCCCACCTTCGGAAGGACACGCTCCCCGTCCCAAAGCAGACAACGAACGTCCCCTTCCCTCAGTGCGACGGCTGACAGAGCACTCAGAGAAAAGCAGTCTGCGGAGCATGATGATGACATGTTATCAGTCAAGTACTTCTCCCTCCCAGGGGCGATGAGTCATAGATGAAGCTGCACCAGATTCACAGGTCCGTTGAAAATCCTCATCAAAGCATTCGACCGAAAACCCTACCCAGGTTACGGTACTCCCCCACCCCCGAAAAAAAAGCCTGCTTTCGAAATCAACTCCGAAGCGTCTAGAATCCCGGTCTGGTTTCAGAATCGAAGAGCTAGGCGCCCAGCTCAGAGAAAAGTAGGAGCCGAGGCAGACTCAGAAGCGAGCCAAGACCAAGGTCACCGTGAAGGGAAGATTCGTAGCAGACAACCGGGAAGGGGTCGCACCACGGACGCTTCCTCCCAGCCACAGTCGTCACGGCATCTGCGAACAATCTCCTCCTGGGGTTGATCGGGGGCAAGTCGCAGAGGACACTGGGGCTCCAGACTCAAGAGTCCAAGCGTGGTTTCGAAATCACAGACGAAGAGAACCGGATGCAGCCCTTAGAACAGAAACGAGACCAGGGCCGAGCTCTGTAACACGAGGGGCTCCAAGGTATAGCAAGGACACAGAATGGGAGCAGCCTCGCTAGCGACAATTGTTCCTCTGAAGCCAGAACAGGGCGCGGCAAGAGATGAATTCGGAATATTCGATGTCATCTGCCTGGGCTCCAAATCTCTCTTACCGGTTCCTTCCCTTCTACACACAGCATCGGCTCCTCCGGGGCCTCTGCAGATGGTCGCAGGCCTCGAGGACGCAGAGCTGGCCCCCAGTTCGGCAGACGCCAAGGAAAACGAAAATAAACATATTCATATTAAAAAAAAAAATAGATCAATGAAGATGTGAGCCGTGAGTAGGAGCCCGCGGTGTGGGGACCTCAGTCCTTGGTGCTGTGGGTGAGGACCAGACCCAGGCGCTCCCGGAGCACCGCACAGGGGCTGGACGTGGCGAAGTCTGCAACCGTGTCGGACGCGCGGCAGCTACCAGGGGAGCGACCGGCGCGCACTGTGCCCGCTGGACAAAGCCATCAGCGCGTCGAACGCAAGGTGGGTGTATCCGCTGCAAACGGCTGCTAGTTTAAGGAATTTGAAAAATAAACAGAAATTAAATCTCGGGGTGAGTCTCCTGCCTGAGCTTAATTAATGGAGGAAAATAATGTCCCGGCGTCACAGAGCAGGATTCTTTCGGCGTGAGGCACAGGACAGGAGATTCTCTGCTGCCGGCATCCCCCCCCTCACCCCCCGTGGTGGCGTCTTCTGTCTCAGGCAGAGGTGACGCTGCCTGTCGCCCCCGCGAGCGGCAGGCGTGGTGGATGCAGAGAGCTGGGGAAAGGCTTCGCCACACTCCCTCCTCCCTGCCCAGATCATGCCTTCACGCAGCCCAGCCACCCTTTGTCTCCTCCTTTCTAGAAAGGAGGCTGACGAGCTCCTATTTGACTCGGTGCTGCAGACGAGCCCCGCGCCGGACGCTCCCACCGGGCCGTCCGCGTGTCTGTCTGGGGTCGCTATGACAGCCCGCTGTCCAAAGACGTCTCCTCTTCTTTGTGCAGACACAGATATATCTTCCGACCTCTCCTGGGGTCGCACGTGAGTGTTTCAAAACAACGACAATCATACAAGGAAAGGGTCCGTATAGAGAGAAAAGACGGTGGACGGTCGGATGTCTGATGGTCTGAGCTTTACTTGCACCGCGAGGAAACGTGTTGCCGTGGCATGACAATTCGCAGGTGGAGAGCAGTGTGTGGCAACAGCGCCGAGCTTTGCGTGAGCTCATCTCTCGCTCCGCTCCTGCCCACGACCAGGGATCCAGACTGGACGGGCCCCAAGGCTGATCCCCGCCCGGGAACTCCGTGACGAATGCATGGCCTGGCCATTCCGTCGACCAATGCGCTCTTGCACCCAGGTCCGCCGGATGTAAAGCAATCTTAGGTTTGCAGAGAAGCTACGCGATCCTTGGGAATCTCAACCTCCCCATCAGTGTGGGGCACACTCAGGGCTACTTAAGCTCCCAGATTTTTCTGTGGATAATCATTGGGCTGTGGCACTCCCCCACTGAAACACACACCTATGTGAGCACGACGCACACGCACACAAGCATATTTCATTGTCTGAAACAATAGGGTCCAAACCAATGATGAGAAGCAGCACCGTTTATCAGTGGTAGCTTTAAGCATCACGGTGCTTACTTACTTCCTTCTGCATCGCTGTGAGCTTACTAGAAAGAAGAAAGGGGTCTATTTCTTGGTCCCAGGTCCCTGAAATACCGCCCCTGTCACCACACAAAGAGAAACATCAGAAAATACAGCTCCAGTGAAGATTTAATTAAATTCCCAGCAGAGGGCCCGGGGTCTTTGTTCTTCCTGTTTTGTTTTGTATTGTTCGTCATTTCAATCTGGGGAAAGGAACAGTTTGTTCCTTGCGTTGCTGAACGCCGATGAATCCTCCTGACTCCACACCCCACGACCCCTTCAGACCAAGAGCCCCAGGAAGCCACAGACTGAGCTCTCCCCGTTTGTCACTGGCGTCCAGGACAGTGCCGTTCAAGGACTGTTTCTTCGAGGATGGCGTTTGTGATGCCTGGAGGACCCCTACGTGCCTTACCTGGGTCCCCTCTTTCCACGCTCACTTACACAAACACTGAGATCACTGTCCGCTGCAGGTATTCTTACGTGGGTCACTCGATCACCTGCATTCAGGGCTTAAGGTCACTAGGTGACGACACAGGATGGCCATGCCTGCCTGGGGATGAGATTCAAACCCAATTTGCTCGGTCTCTATGACTCTATTTATTAAATTCACGCCGGGTCACCGTCTAACAATGGCCCAAGCAGATTTGGGTTAGAAACAGCTGTAGTGGTGGCCTAATTACTGAATGTCCCAAAATAGCCACATGAAAATGGACAGAACAACCAGGTAGCAAAATTAAGAACGCATCTGCATAATATTCGCAGCAAACTCCAGTGACTCCCCATATCCATGTACCCCAAACTACAAGGCTTGAGAATGGGTGTCTGTGTAAGAGGATGATGAGGAAAGCATCTGGGATCCTGGCAGACCTAGAAATAGAAGAGACTGGCCAGTAATACACACACACACACACACACACGTATACACACACATATATACACATGTGTGTATATGTATGTGTGTGTTTATTCATTTTTCATGTACATGAAAACAAGAGAGTATAGAGATCTGCGAAATGACAAAGCTGTTCTGAACACAGCTGCTCCGAAAAGTTCAGGAAAACTAATTTCACTTGAGAACGAACAATCAAAAAGGATCCTAGTCGAATCCGTTCTAAATCCACTGTAAGAAAACGGAAATGAGAATGATATTCTACAGACGAGAAAAGCGCGTCCGAAAATACACCCTTATCAATCACTTGAAACTACAATTTGCTATTTCAAAAAGAGCTGAAAGACGCTAATAAAAATAACATGAAACGATAACATAAATCTGAAACAGGAGCTCTCGGAAATCAGATGACAAAACTCAGGACAACTACAAATAAGAAAAGTTTTTCTGAAGAAAAAAACTAGAAAAAATTACAAGAGAAAATGAACAAATAAGTAACGACGCAAGAGAAAAAAAAGATAAAATAGAAAAACTTTAAATTAAAAAACCTGGAAGAGGTAAAAGTTTTGAACTTGACAAATATTTAAATGATCGAAAAAGATCCAATATGTTGGCAATAGAAATCCCTGGAGGCGAAAATCGAAACAAGGCAACAAACACCAAAAATTATAATTCGAGAAAATGTTCAAAATAAAGATTCGAAATGACATTCAGAGAATGTCTCTGAAAATATTGACTTAGAACAACCCACACGAAGGCACTGCTTAGTAAAACTTCTGAAATTTAAGAGAAAGAATCCTGTGATTTTCTAGGCAAAAACAGAAAATGACATATGATGGAAATAAAATATATCCCTTTCGGATTTTGATAGCAAGGTTTCATTCCAATTTTTAAAACATGGAGTAACAATTAAGATACTTCAAGAAGGGAAACATGACCCGAGGTCTTTATATTCAGCAAAAGTGACGTCTGCGTAAGGCTGCTGGCGAGTATTAAATATATAATTACTTGTACGCAAAACTCCATTGAGAATTAAAGGGAGACAGGATAGCGTATAATGGCGTATAATACTCAGACCGTGTATATATAGTACGAGCATTAAAAGGTGAGGGGAAAATTAGAATGGCAGATGCAAAAAAATTAACTACTTTCGGTAATCACATTGGGGACAGTGCTAGCATTAGTATCGTTACTTTGAAAGTGTTGTCTTCTTAGTGTAGGATAAAGACACGGGTCATTATGTAGATTCTAATTCTGTCCTTAACAGGGCTCTCGAGAATGTGGATCATTGGTAGGAAAAAAGCAGGTAAAAATTTCACGTAGAAATGTTCGTGTGTTCCTACAAAC
>NW_011889272.1:239969-243155 GCF_000151845.1 Pteropus vampyrus | reverse complement strand
AGTGTTGTCTTCTTAGTGTAGGATAAAGACACGGGTCATTATGTAGATTCTAATTCTGTCCTTAACAGGGCTCTCGAGAATGTGGATCATTGGTAGGAAAAAAGCAGGTAAAAATTTCACGTAGAAATGTTCGTGTGTTCCTACAAACGCGTAAAGCGGTGATGACCTAGAAATGACAACCGTCCAAGGCAGTGAACCTTCCCGCCACCAAGATTGTGCCCTCGTCCTAGCGTCTCCCACTGAAAGACCCGGAAGAGCTCTGGAGAAATGGCTGCTTACTCGCCTGGGACACAAAATACGCAAGATGACCTCGAAGATCTTATCACAACCAGTGTCGGGAAGGCCATCGTTGAGTGCTAGGGACCTGCCGAAATGAACCAGGAGTCACCGTGAAGGCTTTCTCACCAGCCACAGACGGAACAACCTGCACTTCAATAAGGATAAAAATTGCAAAGGATGGAAACCTATCTTTAAAACCAAGAGTTCATAATTAACTTTTTTAATCGATCTCTGCCCGAGAATTACAAGAAATCGATGCGTGATCTTGAAAACCGATAATCAAGCATGTATCCTGCCTTTCCTATGTGATTGAAATCGCTGGGCCACCCAAGAGTAACTGAGATGTTACCCCTTATACTCTGATTACAGCTACTGCATGAAAACAAAATGCTGGAATCGGAATATCGTCATTTTGCAACTTCCAATGAATTAATGGACCTACTATGTTAACAGTTGCCAATATCACACACAAAAAAAAACAACAACAACAAGGGAAACTCAGCATTATTGCGGTTCCTGAGGAATAAACACCACCACCTATGGTCTGGCCGGGCAGATTACACACATGGCCTGGTGACGTCTCTACAGCCAGAGGCAGGAAATACAGAGAATACAAGAAAAGACTGAGTTCACCTGAAACGCCCTGCCGGGGACAGGCTTTGGGAAAGTCAGCAAGTCAGATGGCTCGGGGTCCTCCGCAGATAAAGTGTAAATGGCAAGAATGACAGCAAAAAAGAAACAGAGGAGAAATCTGTAGGTTAGAAATGATTTACAAGACATTAAATTATAAAGGTAGACAGAACCTGCTGTGTCTAGAAATGATGCGTTCTTGGAGGACAGCGTTCCAGAAAAACCCAAAGAAGTAATTTCTACAGAGTTAGCGCGGTGGGGACATGAGGGTGACGGGGAAGGTTTTCGAGTGTCCATCGATGTTGTCTCTTATGACCTGTGGGATAGTCACACAGGCACCTGCCGCGTGATCACATACTAAGCCGTGAACGTCTCCCGTGCTTTCCCGTACCTATGTTTCATTTTGCAATGAAAAGTTTGAAAGGTTTTTTTAAAATGCCCCCAACAAAGCCACACCTGCGAGGGGCCCGCCAGCTATTTTCTGCTTTGCACCGAGGCGATGAGCTCACGTGAACCTCGCTGCTTAAACGTGGGGAACGAGAGAGGCGAGAACTATTCAGGGGGAGGACGCGTGATTTCGAAGGAAATGAAAATATCATTGGAAGAATAAATGGGAAAGGGACGCGGACGTGCGTGCATCCAGGAGAGACGCATAACTCCCTGTCAGAGCGAACTTCTATACGGAGACATGAAATCCTCAACAGCGGCTGGACCGCAAATCACCACCTGCCATCTTTGTTGAAATAGGACATGATAGAAGCGAAATTGAAAGAGAGAGAAGAACGGACTCAGGCAGCTTAGCACAACCTCGCCTCCTTGCTGGTAATTTTCGAAAGGCTCTTTCAAATAACTCTGACTCAGACGCCTCTGATCATCGCCCGGAGCTATGGAATGAATGACAAGGGCTCAAACATCTTTCAGGTGAATTTTTTTTTTTTTTATGGTCTCGTTTCAAAAGTATGTCAGAAGTCATTGCTGAATGATATTCATAATACCTTAGCGAGGCACACATCTCTGAATGGAGACGACGTTACCTATATCAGAAAATGATTTTCATCGGCTCCTATAAAGGCATATTTTAGTCCTGGACCACTGATCCTGGTCACATGATCGTTTTGCATTCTCACCCCGGAAGGACACTATCCCAGGCTGGTGTACGCAATAGCCTAAACTTTAAATGTTACCTCGAACGTGTCTACGACATCAGGCCTATTATATGAATAAGTGACCCCAAATCCAAGCTGCAAATATAAATCGCATTTCTGATGTGTTAATTCATAGCCAAAAAAGCCATCATCCATCAGCCGTTAGAAGAGATTTTAGGGCCATTTAAATACCATGTATCGTGGCTGCTAAGAGTTGCAGTAAATCAGTGTATCTTGAGTCAAAATTCTTGTTTTATCCATGAAATAATATCGGTTGGTCTCTTAAAAAAAATAATAATAAAGTAGAAGTCGGAGGCGTCTCAGAAGCTTTCACGGAGAAAGCTCACCATCTGGAGAATTATTCTTTAATCATCGCGCCTAATAAACAACTGATCGGAGCTGAATGACAGAGCGTGTCCTGGTAAGGGAATCCTGGGGACGTGCCTGCGATGGGCTGAAGGCGAAAATTCTTTGAGAGCCAAAGGATGATGAACTTCACAGCCCTCGCAAAATGGGAAATGGACACGTTTTCGACCTGAGTATCAGCACACACTCAAGCGGTTTCCTAAAGAGAGAAAATTAAATAATGCTTATCAGCCATACTTGACAATCGTCTGGAAGTAGCCTGGGACGCAGCAAATCTCAGCAAAAGCCTCCTCGTACTCAGCAAACAATGGGAACTTCAGCCAAGAAAAATAAAAACTGTATTTGGGGCTGACGAGGGCTGAAAGATAGCCAGCCTTCCTGCCTGCCAACCTATCTTATCTTTTTCATTAGAGACGTAGGATTAGCTGATATGGTCCTATGTCATTTGTCTGGAATGAAGTAAAGAATGGGTTTAAGTTTATTATCTTTCATGTATGAAAAAAGGAAATAAATCCACATGTCTTAGAAAGAGATAAATGTGATCCAGGTAGATATCCCACTGAGATCTAGATATATAAATGTTTCTAATTTTTTTTTTTTCAAAACCCGACTTTTTTTTTTTTTTTTTTTTTTTTAAAAGAATAGCTTTATTGCAAAAGCCTACTGAGTGGTAATTTCTAATGGGAAAAAATGAAATGATTTTTGGTGATTTTTGTGTGCATTTATAAATATATTATTAAATAGTAGACATAATACTTTTTTTTTT
>NW_011889272.1:231506-239919 GCF_000151845.1 Pteropus vampyrus | reverse complement strand
TTTTTTGCTTAGCTTAAAATAGTTTATCCACGGATCACGTGTTTGTCTGAGCACAGTATGAATCTAGGTTATAGGCACCAAAGAAATATTAAAGGAACCCAAATTTCCATTCTGCACAAACACGAGCCAGAAATCACTTTTAATAATTTACCACGCAAGGGGCAAAGAGCTTTTCCATTTCTGACCTATCAGTAAAAATTCTGATCTATTAGGCCAGTCCCCTTCGGGACCCGAGGCTATCCAGCCTTCTCACGCACACATGTGAGGTCGCTTTAGACTTAAAGCCAAGAAACTCATCTGCATCACGAATCCGGCTGGATTCTCCAAAGAACAGCCATCGAGCTAGCGAAATGCAAAGACGGGGCCCCAATCGGCAACACCATTGGCAAGCAGAGTCCATCGCCCAGTGCCGACCTGAATGAGCTCATTGCTTTTGTCAAGATTTCTTGCCGATGCCCAATGGTTGACCATTTCGAAGGCTGGGCTTTTGTTTCTTTCTAGCTATCTTTCTGACAGCCTGGCCTCCTGGCCCCCTCCGTTACCAAGCCATGGTGAATCGTTTGCCCTATGCATCCCATTCCCACACACCAAGGGGTTTAGATCGTCTGACGTTCTCTCTGTCTACATCCTGGGTGGGTTATCGATAGAGACCGTGGATCTTCGAAAAGTTTGGAAAGCTCTCCTTTCTGAAAGAGTTGTCAGGCAGCGTTGTGGAAACAGCAGAGGACAAACACTTCAATATTTACGCTCCTATCGACACTGAGTAAATCAGACTCTAGAATACCTGCGTGATCCAAACCATCTGCTTCGCTGCGTTTTTGAAAAATGAGTAGGTGGGGGAAATTTATGAGCATCTTCTCTTATCTCTTGTTGCTAGGGCAACTAGTACTTTGGGGTAGGGATCATCCGAGCATCTCAACCTCCCGCCCCCTCTTTCTCGAAATCCGTGTCTTCCCTGGAGAGCTTCCTCCCACGTCACACTAGCCACTTGGTCCCCAGGGACATTCAAAGAATCAAGCCAGTCGAAAATGTTCGCTTTGTGTCTTCACCGTCAGCCTGTGCTGGACGGAGCAGACCACGGTTTCTCTCAAAAAGCAAAAGGACTCTTTTCCCTCGGTGTTTTTCCTAAGAGGTTACATATTGTCATTGATTATGCCTCAAGGGAGACGAAAAGATCCATTCTGTCCCCATCAAAATGGAAGTCGTTTTAACTGAAAGAGCCCCTCGTGTGATGAAGGCAAAATAAAACATAATTATGTTCGTTTCCACGGGGCTTTCTGCCCGAAAGCAGAACGGGGAATTGGCAAGCAGGGTGGGCCCCTGGGCACGATTGTCACACCCTCGGGGGTCTTAGAGAACGGCTCCCCTGAACTCATGCAGCCCGCGTGTGACCGCAGCAGAGAACACACAGCCATGGGCTGCAGTAACCCTAAGGGCATTAGTAGGTCACGGACGATGGCGGGTCACGGACGATGATGGGTCAGGGGATGGCCTTGTGGCAGCACATTTTGTACTAGGAAGACGATTGTGCCTGGAGGGAAGCTGGCTAGGGACAACCAAGTGATTTGCTTTCTGCTTTGGAGACATGGATTCCACGCCCCATCCACATGTACTTGCACGATTCATCCGCGAAATACTGGTTTTCGTTATCCTGCACCCCGGCTACTGTGAGGATGGGCATGGTCCTCCCCCCGCCTTCAAATTCTCCCCTCAGCAAACCCCCTGAGGCAGAGAATGCCTGCTGCAGTTAAGGAAGGGGCCAGACGCTGACAGGGACAGACCTTAAAAGACTTTCTGCCCTACACTGAGTGCGACGTCTAAGAAACTACAGAAAGAAATTGTCAGCGATCCTGGTTGGTGATGGATCCTGGTTGGTGATGGCAAAAAGGAGTAATCCCTGAATTGGGGGCTGCAAACAGTTGAGAAAAGCCTCTTCCTTGATCCACCCTCTCTTCATACAAAGCAGGGAAATTAATGCAGAAGGCACCTGAAAGTTTAATGGCAACTGTTAAGGGGACGACACTGTATGTCAGCCTGGCCTCCCCCACGACGGATGCCACCTGCGACCGAAATACATTAGCTTTACTAACTCATTGGCCTCCGTTTACTCACCACGAGCAAAGTCAGGTGAGTGCGTAAACATGATTACCGTAAACCAGGAGACTCGCTTTCATGTGTCAGAGAAATTCCCCGTGTGTCCAAGGGCCAGCAGTGGCCGTACCAGCTGGGGGCTGGTCTGAAATGCGGATTCTCAGGCCCCATGCAGCCCTGGAGGCTCAGAAACGATGGGGTCCAGGTGGTCCAGGCCTCTGTGCTTTAACGAGTTCTCCCATGAGGGGCTGTTGCACACCCAAGTCTGAGAACTTCCGGCCCGGTTTGGGCCCTACCCTGCAAAATCGCCTAATGTCCTTGTTAGGGCCACTCATCAACGCTCTTTCGTTATTGAAGAGACGGATTTCATTTCGAGTAGCACGTCCGATGCATCCAGATCACAGAAATACAGGCCATATGAATCAAGAACCTATTTAACGTGCATTTACTCCGCAGGCTGCGATTGACGGAATCCTCGAAGCAAACCAAAAAACGAAAGAAACGTTAAGGGGAAACACGATGAAGAAGTTATTCCAGAAATTTTGCTACCATCAAATATGGTGTTTGAGGGCAATATGTAAAATTACGGAGAAGTGCATTATAATAGTAAACTTCAAGTGCGGAATACAGAATTCTATATTTGGTATCATCGCAATCTCAGAATATATATATATATATGTATGTATGTATGTCTAATTCCTCTCTGTATCCTCATGCAGACTTCAGGGCCACCCACAGACAGTGTGCCCAGGGATGCTTTGGCCCGCCCTTCCATCATCCCATGTGCCCCTCCATCCTTGTCGAGGAAGAAGGCAAAACGGCATCCTTCGCCTGGTGGAAAAAGGTCAGTTTGGGGAGACTTCACACAGCTGTGGGTCTGTATCTGACTCTGTCACTTATTAGCTGTGTGATCACCTGTATGAGACTCAGTTTTCTGAATTTTGAATGAGTGTACAGGAACCATCACGACCAGCCCAGGCAGAAAGGTGAAGGAGAGGGAGGTCTCTGCTCCAGTCCAGAGGTCTGATATCAAATTGAAAAAGCAGGAAGGAAGAGAGGCCCCAGGAAGGAGCCCCTGGGCCTCTTGGATGAGAAGGGACCAGGTTGAATTGTGGCTCTGGAAGCCCCTGTGTCCACACTCTGATTATGTCACTTCTTAGTCGTGTGATCACCTCTCTGAGACTATATACACACACACACACACATATATATATATATATATTTTTTTTTTTTAAAGACTGAAAAGACAGTCACTAAAATGCTGCCAGTCAATGTCGTTGGGTGCTACAAACAACGAATTACCTTCTTCCTTTTTCTTTTGACTGCTGTCTGTTTTTCATAGTTTTCGATCATAGCAATGAAAGTATTGCTTTTTTCATGGAAGATAACACACATTGAAATACACGTTCACGCAGGACCATAACTTGCTACCGCAAAGATAAAGCAGATGTGCCATTCTTCCCGACCGACCTTTGGCTCTGCCTGACGTACTCCAGACACGAAGCAGACCCCAGTCTCTCCTGGGCTTGCCACTAACGGATAAAGCTATCTTACTGTCCTACGTCATCCCGTGGAGCATGACACACACATGAGGATGTGATGCTGACAGCCTGTGAATCGTCTGAGGGAAACACACACACACACACACACACACACACAGTGCACGTGCCGGTGTGGGACACACATGATTTCATTAAGAAAGGGAGGATACGTTCGGGACACTCGTACATAATTGATCCTTCGTGAAGGTCTAGATCATCATCACTACCCGAGAGTGACAGATAGTTGGGGAGGCACTGTCTGCGAAAGCGAAGGACGAAAAATGACCCGACCCCCTAAGACGGGAGCACAGACAGATTGTCAGGGCAGGACTCCCCAGGGACGTGCTTTACAGACGTCAAAGCCAATGAACTTCATCGTAGAAACGCCTTAGGAACGAAGGCCGGAAAAATGGGAAGAGAATAAGTTGAGGGGCAAACGCAAGTCCGTATAGGATCTTCTTTATATAAAATACAAAAAACGAGCAAAAGTAAGCCATATATTATTTACACATCCTTATATGTGTGATGAAAAGAGGGAGAAAGTCAAAGAAGGGAAAGAAATATCCCGTCTTCGGGCTCCTGGGTATTGCCAGGGCGACGTGGCAGAAAAGTTGGAAAAAAAAAGTATGTACATCTCGGGTAAGTGGTTCGCACGCCCCTAATGCTTGGGTTCAGTGGGCATTCGATCTATTACTCAGTGGATGCAATGGAAAACAAAGCTAAGGGCGGGCATGGACCAATGAGGATAGTGTATCCTGTTCTATACACTTGAAATTTTTTAAAATGCTATAAACGCTGGACAGAACACTCTCTCTAAAGGATGTTCCTAGACTTAGAAAAAATTCAAAGACGGGACTCAATGTATCCAAGAGTAATGCGAGGAGAAAAATATAAAGATGAAAGAAGCAGTAAGAGAAAAAAAAAATTGTCACATCCTAAAAGATACTTGGTCACTGGCTGGGAAGAATAAAGGGTGTACCAAAGTAGTGATAATTTTTGCATTTACTGAGCAATCACTATGTGCCCCACGCTCTTTAACAGAGTGCTTCTCTTTGCGAATTCATTTACGTCTTGCTGGAGTGAGGCAGGGGCTCCCAGCATCTCTTTATATATCAGGTGAAATAGCTCTGAGATGGACAGATTAGACCTTTTGGAAGGCTGCCTCTCTGGCCAAGCTACTGACGTCCTAGCACCTTTTGTGATGCATCCTCCAGCAACTGGGATGGAGAGAAGGCGAGCTGTTAGGTACCCCCCGTCACCTCACTCCAACAGCACCCCTGGTCGTCCCTGGCTGCCTGGCTTCTTGTCTCCTAAGGGAGAGATGACTGTGGGCAATCGCCCCCCAGAACTTGGAAGAGAAAGAAAGAAATACAGACATAATAACTGATGTTTCACATGGCTTTCATTTACAGTGACGTCAGGGGAACACACTCAGTCACCCCTATGACCTACAGCAAAATTTTTAAATTTCGGACTTGGCGTTATACACAAATGGGACTTACTAAGAGGGGAAAGGAAAGGCTTCCTGCAATCGTAACGCTTTTCTCTCTCTTTAAGTTTTCATTCCGGGTCCGGAACAGATTTCCACGCAGGCTCTGTGTCCTCTGTCCTCAGGACAAAGGCAGCAGAAAGCATCTGGAAGCAGATGCTGCTCCCAGGCCACCCGCCCCCGCCACGGGATGTGTTTACCCGTGGAACTCGCTTATTTGGAGTTATCTTTTATCTGAATGACTGTCTTACCTCTATTCATTTTCCAAAGGAAATAAAGAGCCGTTCCAAAAACTTTTTCGGTTCCTAGAGAAGAAAAGTAACTGTATTTTCTCTAAAATTTACCTTATGAATTACATTTCACCCCAAAGGGAAAGTCTGTTTATTTTTTTATTGCAATTGCGATTCCTTTGCAGACATACCTTAAATTGCAGTTCCCTGCTCAACTTTAAAAAGAAAAAAAAAACCTTTCTAAAACAAACCAAAGAGATACTTTGCATAAACACGTCCTCATTATATATCTGCTCCATCTGCTATTTTTAATAAAGAAACGTTTTGAAACATATTTATACATCACATATAGTATTTATATGTAGTTGAAAACAGATATGTCACAGACAAGTCATACTGTTATCAGGATGAAACTGGATAACATGTATACATCATTGTATGTAACATTATACGTAGACATATATAATATAATCAACATATTTATATATTTTATTTTTTATCTCATTTTTATATAGATATATTTATGTGTATATACTGATACACATGTCACATGTGCAGAATGATTCTCAGCAATGAAATTTAGCCGTCAGAAAAAAACTCGAGCAGAGACAAAGCTACTTGAATCTTCATTCGATCCATTACTTTAAGACGGCGATTGAATATTCTACTCAGGGCAAAGCGAGCGAACAGAAAGTCTCCAGAAAAGCTCAGGTTTGCAGAGATTCGGTTATTCACCGAACGTGCCTGTTTAAATCCATCTGATCTGAAGTTCACGGTTGCCCACGACTGAGCCAGGCCGAGAGCCCCTCTCCCTGCGGGAGGTGCCATTCCGCTTTGCCCGAAGCGGCCCGCCGTGCCGACCACACACTAAACGTTACTTGGGATTGTCACGAAACTGATTTTGAACTGGAAAATCGTTCTGTGCCTATTTTTGCCTCTTACATGGATGAGGCGAAATACCGTGAAGCATGGAGCCCAGGACCAACCCTGCCAACTGCTAGAACAGTGTGTAGGTTAACAGAGTCACTAGCGAACGTCTGCGGGCTGTCACCTTCCCTGGCTGTCACCTTCCCTCGGCTGATAAACTCCGCATCTAGCCAGAGCAGAGTCCCTAGGGCTTCTGTTCTGAAAAGCCCTGCCAGTCACAGCCTCCCACGTGTGGCGGATGGAGTTCTCAGCTGGCCCCCAGGCTCTCACCGCCCTGCTTCAGGAGCTCCACATAAGCTCCTCCTCTTCAAGTCACCACGGTGGGGTGTCATTTGTCATGTGGCCAAGACGAAGGCAGCCTTTACGGTGAAGACGTCTGTCATCAGTGGACTGTGAGTTAATATAATGGCAGATAAAAAGACGTGACCAACCAAGCCACGGAAAGACGTGGCGGATGCTTAAATGCACATGACTGAGGGAAGGAAGGCCAGCTGAGGAGGCCGCACACGGCATGGTCCCAACCCCACGTGACGCTCTGGAAAAGGCAAAGCTCCTGAGGCAGCAGAAGGCTCGCTGGTGGCCAGAAGGTTGGGGGAGGCGGGAGAAAGAGGCAGAGCCCATGGGGATTTTAGGTGGGCATCTGTCATCACACGTGTGTCAAGACCCATAGAATATACAACACAAGAGTGAACCCGTCTCAGGTATGTTCGGAGCGAATGATTCAGGCCGAACCCAAAAGCAATCATCTGAGAGGGGGGCTTTTTAGAGAACAAGTGGACGCCGGCAGAGCAGAGGCCACTAGAAAAAGCCATGCGATTCAGGGTTAACGAAGTATTTGAAATGATAACTACACATCGTCGAGATGCTGGGTCTTTGCATACAATTTCTTGCCTGGACTGAGCAGTGATTTTTCTTTATAGAAATGTTTATCTGGTCAATCTGCTAATAGTGTTTATACCTCATCAAAAACTTCAAAAAGCGCCATGCATGCAGAGCAGAATCATCATCATTGTCGTTGGAAGCACTCAGAAAAACCCTCACATCCCCAAGAGAAAACATAATTGTGTAAAAGTTCTGCTCTAGTATTATTAATTGTATCTCGCCAGGCACATAACACCTCTTCGGTTTGATATAATACCTCATCTTATACCCCAAGAGAAATTCGTGGGAAGGAAAAAAAAAAAATCTCATGATGCACACCTGTTGTTTTATTAGAATTTCTCATGAAAGTTGTAGCGTTTGCTCTATTAGCTTCAAAAAAGAAGGGAAAAGACCCATACAAATTGAATATGTCTCTAGCAGACAATATATACGCAGTGATCAACCACTTTTCAAATTGTTTTCGCTACCGCACACTCAAAATGTAATGTGTTCCAACAAGTTTCTTCACGGATGACACAAAATTTCTGCATCATCAGGACTCGATCTAATTTTTAAAAATACGACTTGACTTTTCGTGAAATGTGGCCAGCTTAACCCGTGAATTTATGCCTGCCCGCTCCCAAAGCTTAGCAAAATCAGAACAAAGGGATACAAAGACAGTCGCGAGGATTTAAAGACTAGAACAGACAATAGCAGGTAAAAGGCCGACAAACGTTTTCGAAGCTGGAAAGCAGACGCGAGCAATTAGCAGGGCTGAGAAAGTCGAATGCCGAAGGACGAGGCCTATAGTCATGGAGCTGGTTCATACAGCAGATCCCAGGGAGACTGAGAGACAAACAGTGCCCGATAAGGGACCGATGACCAGGGACGAGCTGCGGGTCAGTCTAAAAAGGCTGACCCTCGGGTCACCCGTTTCTAAAGTCGACCCGTTGGAAACAAGAACCCGCTTTCCCAAAACCCGCCACGTCCCACTCTGCCCAAGTAGGGCACCTCTGTTCTCTGACCATTAGCTCCAAAACCTAGAAGCATCCATGGGACATTGCTCTTCACCCCCCCAGATCCACAAAGGGGCCACCGTCCTGCTGATCTCTTTTCTGCCACGTTCTCTGGGCCCGTGGAGGCCAGCCTCGCAGATGGCTTTGCCCGCCGGTACTCACGCCCACGCTGAATCGGGCTGACGTGACTGAGCACCTCAGCACTACGGACGGGCCAAAAGGCCGGTCGGCTCGCACGCCGTTCCCCCGAATCTCTTT
>NW_011889272.1:228001-230096 GCF_000151845.1 Pteropus vampyrus | reverse complement strand
TGAAATGAAAACACATTTTGGCGTAACCGATCTGTTCATCTTTGCCTCTGTCCTTCGTTCTGAATATGGGCTCTAAAAAGTGTTCGGCACAGCAGGGCGCAACGGAGATGTTTATTTCTAGGTGATGGGGATTCCGCGTAGGTTTCTGGGTTAATCTTTATGACAAGGATCTGTTCTTTTCGCACAGAAAACAAAAGCGTAAATCACTGGCCTCTCGTGTGGGCTTTTTGATTATTACTCCGAGTACTGCTCCAATGACGTGAACGAGAAAGGAAAGTTGGCTTTGATCTGATTTATTCATGCTCTGCGCCTATGAAACTCAGCTCGGCCAGTGAATGCCCAGGTAACGTGCAGCTGGTTGCATGTAAACATGGCTGCCTACAAACACGGCCATAGGTCGCTGTGGAGTCATTACATGGTCATACGGAAGGAAAACTGTCCACGATTTTGTCAAGGGTCATCGTGTCCCTCCCCTTAAATTCCCTGAAAGTCTGTTCCAGGATCTCGGCACCATACTCGCTTGTACACATATTAAATTGTACCCGAAATAAGTTCAATTCTGAGATCCTGGATAAATCCGTTCTCCTGCATTTTTGGCTTCTGCACAAAGAATGTATTCTCTCTGAAGCTTAGAGTAAATAAGTCATTATGGGGGGAGTAAATTCTTGGTTAATTTCACATGAACCAAAAAAAAGAAAAAAATCCCTACTTTAGGAGATTTTGGCCAGGTGCCCAGTGCTTCAGAAAATAAAATTCCATTCCTATTTATATCTATTGTCAACAAAAGGAAAAATTGTCAAGAAAACTGAGATTTTCCTTTAAAGTGGCAGAAAGGGAGTATTTCTCCCAAGCTGCTGAGTCGTGAGGCTACACTTCTGTGCGGTCAGCCATCCTGGAACAAGGCAGAAACGCTGACCTTCGCAGAAAGCAGAAAGGATGGCTCTGGGTGGCTGACAAACTCAGACCGCTGAGCAGCGCTCAGATGACGAGCTGGTGTGAGCCTGAAAGATCGTTGACCTAAATAAAACCGAACAGCACAGTGAATAATGGCAGTCTGTGTGTTTCAGGCAATTTGGACTCCAGGAAAAAGTCGGATGGCTCTTGGAACCTGTTCCCTCCCCACTTTCTGCCGCTTAGCCAGAGCCCGGGGTGGGACTGGGCACTGTCTCCGTGGGGGCGCCTGTCCCTAGTCACCCCTGCCATTTCTCTCTAAATCTGAGGGGCCGCAGGGTCGTGCAGGGCCCCCCAGGCTGTGCCTGGTCAGCGATGCCCAGCTGAGCGCCCCTCTGGGAGGTACAGGAGGTCAAGGGTCGTAAACACTGTGCCCACGTCCGCTGTGGGTCCTCGGACAGCCTGACAGACATTCGCGACCACACCTGGTGCTCGGTGTGTGTGTGTGTGTGTGTGTGTGTGTGCGCGCGCGCGCGCACGCACATGCGTGTGTGACGAATCTCACTCCCCCGTATTTATTACAATTGCTAAAATATTATTTATGTTCGAGCAACAGTTTAAGTTACTTGTGAATGCTTCGTGCATCCCATGAAAAGCCCTGGATCTTGAAAGCTAAAAAGAAGGTCATTCGGGGTGATCGACGCCCCACCCCGTCGCCGGCGGAAACGCAGTGTTCACGGGTCAGTGCGCTTTGTTCTAAACGAGGCTTTTACTCAGTCTGGACTCGGAACACACGTCTAACGGACCCATGCGTCAAGATCAATCGTTTTGCATGTCAACAGGTGCGTCGCCTCTGCCCTGGGGCCGCCCAAGAAGCAAGCAGCGTTTACCTTTTGTGCCTCCTTTTCAAGGGCTTCTGCCCTTCTCTGGGACCTGCCTGTCCTGCCCTCTAGAACCCCTATCCTCAGGCCAAGGAAGGAGCCGACCTGGCGGGTCCATGAGCCCAGCTTTCAAACGGCCTGCTGCATCCTTTGAGTCACAGCATGGATTCCCAGAACGCATGTGTTGGGCCGGATGTTGAGGGGTGCCAAAGGCTCAGTGGCCAGATACTGTGGGCACACACAGCATGAAGCGAGAGTGTCTGCCGTGCACGGCCCACAAGTTCGATGGCCTTGGGTGTGTTTACAAGCCTCGGGGCGGGGGG
>NW_011889272.1:225991-226671 GCF_000151845.1 Pteropus vampyrus | reverse complement strand
AGGGGGTGGAAGTGGGCGGAGGTGGGTGGGTGGCCTCTTAAGTGTTTCCGAGCACGGACCCCAAGAAACAGCAGCTCTGCACAGCTGGTCCCCCTGGCAGCTCACGCCCCTCGCCCGGGGAGCTCGGGGGTGGAGGGAGGCGCTTTCTTATTTCGTGGCAAATAATGCAAAGCATCGAGAAAGCAAAGAGCTCGTTCATTGTCCGGTGTAAATCCTTGTGACCAGTTTCCTAGCACCGTCATGACTGTTCTGAGTGTGAGGTTATGTGTCTGGTGACATCGGTTGTCTAGAACCCGTGCACGCACATCGGCCATCGAGGACTGCTTGGGTGCCGAGGGACGAGCAATGGCACACATCTCTGCCGGTGGCACTTGCGAAGCTGAGCCAGGGGACCACCGAACAGTCAGTCAGCGTCCCCCTTCCACTTCTGAAGATGTTCGCTGCCACTGTCTGTCTTCAGGGCAGCGGGGGCTGCGCCCCAGTGACCACAGTTCGATGTTCTCAGACGTAATTCTGCACGTCTCTGGAACGTTCGCTGGCAAAGCGGGTGATACCTCCCCAGGGCTGTGTGACAAGGCAGCGCACACTCGCCGAGGCCCGATGTCTCACCTGTGGAACGGAAGGCTGGTCCGTCCTGCGAGGGAAGTCGCCAGCTCAGGATAGATTCACCAGGGGGTGGA
>NW_011889272.1:223471-225941 GCF_000151845.1 Pteropus vampyrus | reverse complement strand
AAATAAAGTAGAGAGAAAAATATCATCCAATGTATTTGCGCCCACGGCAGGGATTCGAGGCTCCTGCATTTGAGATGCCTTTGTAATTTATTCTCGAAGTTAAGCGTGGCTTTAAATACTGTGTAGACTTCAAATAATTGGCAAGATGGAAATACTTCTCGTGTAAGGAGATGAAAGGCATGCGACTCATTCCCACTGGTAAAATATGAAAACAGAGAGTTCGTTTCATGGGCATGAATACCTGGAATTAAGGCACATGCCTTTCTTTAAGAAAAGCAATTGGCCCCAGGAGTCGAAGCAGAAACACTGTATTTATTCATCTTCTCTCCTTGCTTCCCAGACTGTAGGTGATGTTCAGGAAGCCGCGGCGTTGAGGGCTTTGCACCAAAGCAGGCTTCTATTTTTACACACGACACAGCCCTAAGAGTGTAGAGCAAAGGTCGACACGCCTCGAGCGACCGATGGAACAAGTGACATACAGGTTAGGCGCAGGACGATCTCTGTTCTCCCGAGGTGAACGTAAGAGATACTGTCCCAGTCCATCCTCAAGGCACAGTCTCCGGGCGACGTGTTTCCAGGACGTTTCACACATGGCCATCACATTTATTTTCCTCCGTAGCTGATGGGACGTTTTTCCAGCCCGCGGCTGACGAGCGTTCGACCTAGGTCAACATTTGCTGTTTCTGATACGCCTAATGGTTTTCATTTGCATTGCGATTGTATCTGAGACCTGTAACACCTACGCGTCTCATCATATTATTAGAACTTCGCTCTTTCGTTTCCTATGCATATTTATGGATGAAAAACAGAAGGACGCTCTATAATGGAGAGGCTGATTCCATACTTCTTTACCAAGGCAGCCCATCTGAAAAGAAACTAGTACCAGCAAGGGACATCTCCAGCTACAAACATCCGATCCTGAGCTGACACACGTAAAACGCGGCATCTGAAGGGCGATTCGGGGGTGCCGATGTATAATTTGCAAAAATACAGGGTGTTTAGAAATATGAAGTATGTGAAATTTGAGGGCTACTTATATCATTATAATTACTACCTCCCTGGGCGTCGACAGAACAGGCATTATTTTGCTCATGCTATAAGGAAAAAAACGATGTACAGAAAAGATACTCAGGGTTATAGACCCGCTAATGGAGAAGCATCGCCTGCAAACAGGATATGTGCGCCCTTTCTACGAGCTGTGAAAGTACCGGATGTATAACAACCCAGGTGCTGAGCTTCGGTGCCTGGAAAGGAAGCAGGAATCGAGAAGCGGCTCTGCACCAGGGCACAAACCCACCTTCTTCATCGACAGACGGGGTCGTATGTGGATATCAGAAAGCAAAGCGCACTTAGGATCTTTCTCAGATAAAATTAGGGGCATTCTGATCCGTTCTAGTTAGTACATTCTTTCCCTGACGGCTCTTTGCCTAAAACAACAGGATTTCTGAACCTCAAAACTATTGAGGTTTGGGGCAGGTCATTCATTGTTGGGGGGGCTGCTGTGTGTACACTGTAGGTTGTAGAGCAGTACCCCAATGTCTACCCACTAGGTACTATTAGCACGTGCACACACAGGCACCCACAAGCATGACTGGTGACATCCAAAAATATCCCTGGGCATTGCTGAATGTCCTGTTGGGGGGGCACAGGTAAAACCATCTTTACCGGAAGGGTTTGAGTACACAGAACTCCACTCCAATGTGCTTCCTCGGCTGTCATGCACAAACAAGCCAATATTCGGTTTTCCATCCACCTCGTCAACCCGTCTCTCCAGCCTGATATTTGCCGGCGTTAGAGCTATATCAACGAAGGCGCAAATGTCCACGTTAGTCCTATGCGTCCGCCTATCCAGCTCTGGCAGTGGTTTCTGAAATGGTAATCGTGTCAAAGATCAAGAACCACAATCTGTAAGTTTTGCTTCGTCATTTGGCAAATTCGGCGTGCTTTTACAGTTCTTAAGATGCATTTACTAAAATTAGAAATGACCTAAATGGCTGGCAGTAGTTATTTAAAATGTAGTATGTCACCGTGATTTATCATGCTCCGAAGTACAATGGCGTAGGAAGATGCTGAGGGCATGATGATCGATGAGCGGACCAGTGTTTGCAGTTCTATAGGTACGTATGCATATGTCATGTTCAAGAAGTATGAGCAAAGTTATTTTCTATAGAAAGCATCTTGGATGTTAGATTTCTTGTCAGATTATGGTTTTGCCCGGAGGAATTGCCTGCAAAATATGGGCACCATCATGACTGCATTTCTGAATTCAGCACTAACCGCTCCTTCCTACGGCGCCCGTGGAAAACCCAAGACAACACTGTCTTTCACTGGAAATAGGGCAACGATCCGCAGTGGTCTTGGAAGTACTTCTGACATTCGCTTCTAAATCCAAACCCTACGAAGGACAGAAGTCTCCACCCCAAAGCGAGCTCACGAGTCAGAAAGAATCTAAGACGAGCATTTCTGAAAG
>NW_011889272.1:219336-221861 GCF_000151845.1 Pteropus vampyrus | reverse complement strand
TTCTCAGAGGCCACACGCGTCACATCGCACGTCCGGGCTACGCTCACTCTGCTAAAACGTAACGACATGCTTCGCTCGCAAAGCAGACCCTGTCCCAGCTCAGCATTTTTGTAGGACAATTTCTCGAAGCAGCTTGCAGAGGACGGGAAGGCGCAAGGGCCACTGTCGGCCCCTTGCTAGGGCCACTCGAGGCGACCCTGTGCATCACGCAGTGCCCAGCCCGCAAGCCTGCTCTGTGACATTCGCCCGCTGCCTTCCGCGCACGGAGGCCGTTCGAGTCGCCCGCACAATTTACGAAGCGCCGCGGTCTCAGTCGGGGACAACTGCGGGACTTCGCACACGCACGGAGCATCCGTTCTGGGCAGGGCGATGGGAAATGCCTTCTGGGAGGAGGGGCGGGGGTGGGGAGAAGCACCGGGAAGACCCTTGGGTGCTTCATCGTAAACGGAAGGAAAATGTGAGGGAAGGAAGGGGACCACAACACGCCCCGCAAAGGCGCCCACCACCCGCTCCCCACGCACTGCGTGCACCGCGTCGCGGCCAGGGAGACGGTACGAAATGGACCTTCCGCTCCGCTGTGGACTCCCGTGGCCCGCAGAACGAAACTGCATTTGCTCACGTGGAATTCTAGATCTTTTTTCCTGCAGCCCCGACTGTATGACCGCCGTCTCTTCTCTACAAGCCTCCCGTGACAGACACACACACAGTCCCTGGTCCCCAAGGCCACCAGACCTTTATCTGTCCTCCAGCATTTTCCCTCTGCCTGCCACCATGCTGTTTCTCCCCCGGCTTTTTCGTACGGCCTTGGGCCCTCTCCAAACTGGCAAATGCTCGGCCTTCACGGACGGCCTCGGACCCCCGATTTCTCCAGGAAGGCAACCCCGATGCGCCCTTCTTCCGCACGCTGCTTGTACCTCTGTCTCAGTATCTGCGATGCGTCCCTTGCATGTCCTTTTTCCTGCGTGGTACCATGAGCTCTTCGAGCGTGCAGCCCGTGCCTTCTTCAGCTCCGCCTTCTCCACAGAGCTTCACAGAGCCGTTTCCACAAAACAACCCTCCAAGATCACATGCACGCACGGACACGCACACAACCCGCAGACACGGGCACGTGTCGGTGTGTGCGATGGGTGCGTAGCCCCAAAGACCCCACCAAGCGTTGGCCGCTGTGGGAGAGGCGAGGCGAAGTTTGGGATCGGTGCATTTGGGGAGAGTGCACGATTATTTTTACAGCCTGCTATTCTATCTACTTTTCTCTCTTCCATGAAGGCTGCACGATATAATGAGAAGAATGTGGGCTTGGGAACTGAGTGGTCACTTAGAAAGGCTACTTCTGTTGCCGGCTGTCTGTGCTACAAACTGCATAACATCTGCAAAATGGAAGCGATATTTATATTATGAACTAGATGATACATCATAGAAAGCTGCCAGTGCTGTCCACAGACCAACAAAAAGTTATCCACATTTTTCCCGATGGAGCCACAACTTATCGAACACACATTAGCATTTAATTTCGGCTCTAAGAAAACTTCGACGATATCTGTAACTATGTAAATAAACTCTCTTTTGCTATCTTGAAGGCTGCTTTCCTGCCACGGGCTCTGTTTAATGAACTCTAAGGATACTGAATCAAGATGACTATTTACAGGTGCTAACTCAGGCCCTTGGGGCCAAAACAGGAATCTGGGGGCGGGCGGGATGGAGTGGGCTGAGTCCCGAGAAGGAGCCTGGAAAGAAAACAAAAGTGATTTCACGATGAGCAGACCCAGCGCGTAGAGCCCCGAACGAGCGGTCACGGTCAACGTGTCACGATGCCTCCCGTGGACGCCGTGGACCGGGAGATGGAGGGATGGCACAGACACTTCCCTCCGTGACATAAAGTTACGAGGGGTCAATACGGAGAAAATACGAGGCTTAGGAAGTGGTCGCTGGGTGGACGCAGGGACCTGGCCATTGAGACACGGCCGGAGCCCGTGTTACCTATTGACAGGAGGCGGCAGAGACACGGAATAATCAGCGCTGATTCAAAACATCGGCGAGAGCCGGACGGTGTTTTTGACGGGGGAGGGTGGAGGGTTCCGTGCGCAGTAGGCTGTTCGGCAGCATCCGGGCCTCGACCCACTATGCACCAGTAGCATCCGCCAGGTATGACAACCAGACATGTCTCCAGACGTTGCCCAGAGTCCCTGGGGCGGGGAGGGGAGGGTTGCTGAGAAGGCATCTCCCCGCACATGCCATGCACCCGGCTAAGAATCACTTACATGAGAAAACCGCTCAGACCCTTCCAGAAAGTCAACGTCGTGAGAAACAGATGGCTGAAAAATAAACGATGGGAGGTGAGGGCGACGAGTCCCCACAGACACAGGAACCAAATGCGGCGGCGCACGGGACCGGCACTCGTTCCCGAAGCGTAGAGACCGATTTCACTCACAGATGGTCTGCGACCCGGCCAGCCCTGCTGACAGCGCTGCCTGCGAAAGCTCACGCCTGGCCCCTCGCGGTTATCTCGAAAGCAGCTTCTGAGTCTG
>NW_011889272.1:214786-219286 GCF_000151845.1 Pteropus vampyrus | reverse complement strand
TAATCAGCGCTGATTCAAAACATCGGCGAGAGCCGGACGGTGTTTTTGACGGGGGAGGGTGGAGGGTTCCGTGCGCAGTAGGCTGTTCGGCAGCATCCGGGCCTCGACCCACTATGCACCAGTAGCATCCGCCAGGTATGACAACCAGACATGTCTCCAGACGTTGCCCAGAGTCCCTGGGGCGGGGAGGGGAGGGTTGCTGAGAAGGCATCTCCCCGCACATGCCATGCACCCGGCTAAGAATCACTTACATGAGAAAACCGCTCAGACCCTTCCAGAAAGTCAACGTCGTGAGAAACAGATGGCTGAAAAATAAACGATGGGAGGTGAGGGCGACGAGTCCCCACAGACACAGGAACCAAATGCGGCGGCGCACGGGACCGGCACTCGTTCCCGAAGCGTAGAGACCGATTTCACTCACAGATGGTCTGCGACCCGGCCAGCCCTGCTGACAGCGCTGCCTGCGAAAGCTCACGCCTGGCCCCTCGCGGTTATCTCGAAAGCAGCTTCTGAGTCTGAAGGTGTGGGCGGGGCCCAGCTGTCTGCATTACTAATGAGCTCACAGGGGCCACCCTAGGACTATACCTGGCCCACAGCTGGCCCACACCTGGCCCACACCTGGACCACACCTGGACTACACTTGGACCACACCTGGCCCGCACCTGGACCACACCTGGCCCACACCTGGACCATACCTGAACTACATCTAGACTACACCTGGACCACACCTGGCCCGCACGTGGACCACACCTGGACCACACCTGGACCACATAGTGGGCCAGTGGGAAGATAAGTGTATAGATACAGGAAGAGAGCATTCAAGTTTCAGTTCTTGATAAAGTGGTGTCCACGAGCTGCCATTTTTTTTTTTTTACCATACATGCGTTAGGTTGCCGATCCCTTTGCAACAAATATATCACAACAGAAAATTATTGGAGCGCAGAGGTGCCTAATTGCTCATCTCCTGTGACTGATATTTCTTGTGCCTTTTTGAGGGCATGGGGATGGTCCGCTGGTTTGTGATCAAGGGGAAGTAGCAGCCTACTTTAAATTCAGGATAAAATATAGTCCATTGTACAAGTTTTAAAGTCAAAATAGTTGGAAAACGTGACAAACAATGCAAAGATTTCCACAAAACACCAACTTTTCCCAAGTTTTTACTCTAAAATAGAGTTTATTTCCGAACGAAAATCTGGGGAAAACACAAAGGAAAATGAAGCCTCAGCTCGACCACTTAACCTTCGTCACTACTCAAATATATTATTATTATTCTGGACCCTCTCCCCACTCGTAGGTCTGTCCGTGTCACTCGTCACATGACATGCCGTATCCCCGCTCTCCGCCTTGCTGCCAGGACGACTGCTCGACATCGTCAGGGACTTGGCAAGCGGCATGCTGACGACTCGCTCGAACGCCACCATCACACGCCACACGCCATCTTCTGAAGTTTCCCTGGACGACTGCCGAGGGACGATCTGCGCTCCGTCACACTCCTCTTTGCCGCGTTGATCACGGTTCGATCAAACGCTAAAATGTGTCGCACGCTTCCTTCCGCGTCGCCCTGAGCGACCCGGGCGCCCGGTGGTTCCGGCCGCGAGCCGTCGGCGGGCTGGCCGTGCAGAGCCCGGAATATTCGCGATGGATCCGTCCTGCAGATGAGGCGCCAGGCGCTCACTGGCTGAGCGAATGGGGCCGATAGGTACCAGCTGGCGCCCCGACCCTGAGGGGCTGGCTCGCCCCTTTGCCGCCCCTCCCGACTCAGTGTTGGCAGGGTCTCTGTCCCCATAGCGGACGCAGGAGCCACCGCCTCAGTGGTCCGGCACGGGCGCGTCCCAGCTTTAAGTGAGCGCGTCCCCTCCACGAAGCCACCGTTCCACGTGGCATCTTGATTTTCCTCAGTTGGCTCTCTGGGGATGTCCACAAACCTTCCCCTCGTCAGCATCACTTCGGAACCAGGTTCTAAAAGGCTGCGTGGTTTCACTACCAAGAGGGGGCTTTGTTTTGTTTTGTTTTAAAAAAAAAAAATTGGATTTGGGCCGTACGAGGAGAAAAAGGGGACCCGTTCTGAGAAGGACAAGTACCTCGGAAGAGCACACGTCCTCGGCTTCAGCAGCTTCTCCTCGCCTGAACTATGAGGACCCGGAGCACCCCTGGGTGGGTCTCGCTGCGTGGTACTCACCGTGGCCGCAGTCAAATCCATGTGAACGCTGTAGTTGGATCCTGTCTCGACGCTGTGTCTCTCTGCTAAAGGGATTGGTGTTCCCCATTTTTCAGACCGATGGAAATGACTGTCTCCTGTCCATCTAAAGAGAGCAGTCCCAGGTCACCTGGACAGCTGCCCAAAGTGCCCCCAGTCAAGACTGCTTACGACTGTGTGACTCCACGGCCCCTGCAAGAGCTGTCACCTGCCGGCACGTCACCTGGGGAGCTTGTTCCCTGTGCGCATGCCAAAGAATAAAGACGTTTAACAAGTTCCAAGATCCTCGAGAAGCCAAAAGGGGGGGAAACTGCAGGGTCTGGGGCTGAGATCACCACCCTGCGGGGCCCCGGTGTCATCAGACGCGCCTCGAAGTCCCCGAGCTAGCGGAAATGGCCAGGGGGTCTGCAGAGAAAGCTCTAGGTGATGCGAGTGTCTGCAGGATCCATCCTAGTGTCTGCAGACAGCGTAGCTGCTCTTTAGAGACGCAGTAAAGCGCTTCATAGCAGCCAAGGGCTGCAGAACAAGGCGTGGACAGGGAGAAAGGCACTCGGTCTGGCCATCTGCAGACAATACAATAGGGAACTGTCCCCAAGGCTATCGTCAAGGCTCGGCCTTCCTCAGAGAGAGTCTTCTGCTGAATACCGCATTCCTGGGCTTGTGACAGTTCTCCCTGGCGGGTGGGTCTTGTGGATTTAATTTCTTTATTCTCGTGAGAAGAAGCCCGTGGGGCAGCTGGGAGCACTGTCCTGTGCCGGTTCCCAGAGGCGCCCCTGCAAACGTGCCTTGGACAAACTCAGCCACGGCTTCCGAGCCGAGAAGGCGGTGGCGGTGACCCCAAAACACACCTCGATCGCGTAACGCATATGGCTTTCCTTCCAAAAAGAGGCTTCTCCTAGGAACTACATTTGAAAGTGCCTTTGAGGGGGGACTTCCAATTTGGAGGTATTTCTTTTGCAGGCCATCCGTGGAAGATGGGATTGTGATTTTCGTGCATGGAAAAATTAAAAAGAAGCTTCTGTTTGTTTTTTTTTCTCACATGTCAAACTGTTAAAGGGAGGTGGCTTCTACCATGGTGACTGGCCGTCAACGGGTCACAGAAAGTCACTTTGGGAGGTCGCTCTGGGTGTGCTGGACCCCGGCACTGGGGTTCCAGGATGGACAGAGGTCCGTTGGAGCACCGCCATGGGGAAGATCACAGAAAGATAAAAGAGGGTGTCATCCTGTGACTCAGTTTCCCCCAGGATGTCTCCAGCTGTCCCAAGCTGGACAAATGGAGAATCGACGAGTCTAGAACCCAAGAAGCAGGCCCTTCCTCTCGATCCTGACGAGCCTCCCTGCTCACTCGTCTCTCGTGGCCTCCTCTGCACCTGCCCGTCCCGTCCTCTCTTAGAAGGACACTGTCATCGGGTGTCCTGTACGCCCTCGTCCCGTGGGACCTCATCCATGCCCTTATGTTAACACCTAATCACATCTCCAGAGATCCTGTTTGCAAAGAAGGCGGACACGGATATGGAGGTCGCTGTTTAATCACTGCACAAGGGGTGTGTGATTGTGAAATCATTCACCGCATAAGAGGGAAATTTCTCAAGTTCAGGTGCGGTTGGCATTGGTTTCCTTGAACTGTTTGGAAGAATCCGCCGTGGCAGTTATCTGGACCCAGAATTTTCTTTGAAAAAAAGATTTTTAGCTAACTTTTCTTTGAAAAAAAGATTTTTAGCTAACTTCTTTAAAACACGTAATAGAGCTCCAAGATCCCATTTCTTGTTTTTTTTTCCTCAAAACTCGTCCTTTTCATCTATTTAAATATATTAGCCAAAGGTTGTCATTTCCACTTATTTTCTTTATCACGCCTGGCGGACTTATAATTGTAGCCTCTTTTTTATTCCCGACATCGGTTTGTTGTGTCTCCTCTTTTGTTCATAATGAGTCCTTGCTGGGATTTACAAATTTTACTCGTACTGTCAAAGAGCGAGCTTCGTTCTTGAACTCCGGCTTTCTAGATCTTTCCCTGGTCCACGTTTGTTTTGCGTTTTGTTCATTTCAGATGTTTCTTCTTTCCTTCCGCTTCAAGCTGATTTCCTGTGCTTCTGGCTCCTTGGCTTCGGACGCGGCATCTTTTTTCACATGTGCATGAAACGCCCCACGTGTTCTTCTGTTGACAGTTCTCACCGGAGCCCAGAAGAGTCGACTCGCCAGCTGCCATTCGGTTTCAGAGACTTTCTCGTTGCCGTTGTAACCCTTCCTTTCGCGTACGGACTGTTTACAAGTCCATCACTTCATTTCCTGGTGCTGATTTCTCA
>NW_011889272.1:212419-213947 GCF_000151845.1 Pteropus vampyrus | reverse complement strand
ATTCTTATAGCTTACTATATAAATTATTTGTATAAACTTATGTGTAATTATAGATCCATTTACATATTTATGTTACTTTAAATACATTGACTTTTACGTTTTCATGACTCTTTGCATAAAGAGGAACCTAACCGGTGCCGGATTGTCATCATGCCTCTCCTCCTGAATTTAAAAGAAATTAAAACATTTCACGGGCCGTAGGCACTGGGCATCCAAGGGCAAGAAGTCTGTGCTTTCTCCCGAGTTGGTGATAAAGATGGAATAACTTTATCTTCCAGGAGGAGAGCTAAGCGAGCTCTGTGCCCTGAAGATGAGACGTCATACACGCACCAGGACAGCACACCAGGCCCGTGGGGACTCAGTCAATGTTTACTGATGGTCCCTGGGGTTATTTCGTGCAGCTCACTTTGAGATGTATTAGATCCCCAAATCCGGAGAATTTAATTGAATTTCCAGGAGATTTCGGGCACATATATCACCAACGGACAAGTACAGGAAAGGCCTGGAGGAGGTTTGTCCTTCTCTGCACTGGGAAAGTGAGTCTCATGCAGCTTGATTTTCCGGCGTTAAAAATAACCTTGCTCCATGGCAGCTGTTGATGCTGTGGGCACAGGACTCTGCTGAGCTGCTCGCTTCGCATTCAGAGTACATTTGAAAGATTTTAGTCTTGTATTTCTCCAGTGATGTACAGAATCCAATTTAAAAAAAGCGAAATGGTGTTTTTAAAAAGCCTCAACGGATGAGTAGGTTCATTGCCAATGATTCATCACTTGTGAACAGCGACCGGTCTTCCTCACACGGGAACGCCGTGTTTGTCAGGCATTTTTGTGCCGAGAAAGGGAAGAAGACACAAGAACATAGGGCTGTCTCCGTAACGAATGTGAGGTCCTTTTGACACAAGTGATCTCTGCTGCATCCGTGCTTGTAACAGCGATGCCACGTGACCGAAAAAGAAGGAAAAAGACCGCGTTTCGGTCGAGCGGCTGAATTGTTCTTTTCCCAGATGGAAAATACTCAAAAAAAAATTACCTCGTGTGAAAAAAAAAAAAAAAGAAAGAAACAGCAGATCCCCAAGTTTAGGTGGGAGGGGTTACAGTGTTTCACCTCGCTGAGTGAAAACGACAATACCACGGTGAACTTGTACCAGTCCTGTTAATCGGCCCCTCTTCGTTTCAAATGCGAACACAGACTTGTCCATTAAAAACAGGTTTTGCAGCATCGTTGTCTGGAGACACCTTACCCGGACCATAGATGGAGGATTTGGGAACTGTGGTTACAACTTGACCTATTTTTTTGTTGTCCATATTTCGCTACTATGTTGTCAGCTCCCATGCTGGTTTATCCTGGGACATAAAAAGTGACTCTTTGTTCCTTTCTCGTTTCAGTAGATGGAGATAGATACTAGGCGGATACGTAGCAATTTTCAAAAACTTTGAAATTACAACCCGAATCCCAGATAATACTGTATGAGTTTCCTATGGCTTCTGTAACAAATTACTACAAAGTTACTGGCTTAAAGCAACGAAAC
>NW_011889272.1:202565-211184 GCF_000151845.1 Pteropus vampyrus | reverse complement strand
TACATTCATTTCCCAAATGATTCAAATTCAGGAGAGATCGGAAGTGTGTAGAAAGCATAACATTATTGCAGAGGCATCGAATCAACATAGAGCACATTTTGAAATTCTCCAAGAGAAAATTCAAACTTTGCAAACAGAAAGTGTTGGCACAATTGGATATTTCTATGAAAATGTAAAGGGAAAGAATCTTGATCCTTACTTCACACCAAATCCACCACTTAACACAAAATGCACCACATGCGAAAGAGCTAAAACTGTTAAATTTTCTACAACAGAACACGGAGAAAAGTCTTTGGGAAATGGGATAAAGTGAGGATTTTTAAATCAGGACATCAAAGTCACGATTATTTTTCAAAATTTTATAAAATCGACATCATCACGATCTAAATAGTTTGCTCTTTGAAAGACATTTAAGAAGAAAAAAAATCCACAAACTAGGAATATTTTTACACTACCTATCTGACAGAAGGCTTATTTTAGATCCAGAATATACAGGTAACTCTTGTATTCAGAAATGAGAACACAAACAAGCCATGTTTTTTCTAAATGGGCAAACGATTTGAAGCGACGTCTCAAACGAGAAAATAGAAATAGCCCGTGTGCATGTGAAAAGATGCTCGAGATCACGAGTCATCAGGGAAATCCGAATTAAAATGCCCGAGGCACCTGCTACCATGGCTAAAGTGAAAAAGACTGTCCGTGAGAAGTCCCGATGAAAACGCAGAGCCAGCTGAGCTCTCCTACGCTCACACTGGGAGACCAAGATGGTTTTCATGAAGTTAGGCCGGCACCGAACCTATGACCCAAATGGTCCCCTTCTGGCTATTTACCTCGGGGCGGCCAAGACAGGCGTCCGCCCGGAAACCTGAACGGGAATGCGTCTCGCGGCTCTATTCCCAGTCACCAGAAACTGGACACAAACCGAATACCGTTCGATGGGTAGATGAACAAATGGTGACATAAAGGGGGCGGGGCCCGTGACACACACGACGCCGCAGGTGAGCTTCAGAAGCACGAGGCTGAGGGCGAGGAGCCAGGCGCGGAAGCCTCGCGCTCCATCCTTCCGTTTACGTGACGTTTCAGAAAAGGCCAAACCGTGCACGGAACGGTGGCGTTTGCTCCCATGCTCTCTGGCTGCCGTGTTTAAATTCTTCGCCATTTCTGGGACAGGGGCTTCACGCGTTCTTGTGCCCTGGACCCCACTAGTTACGTAGCCGGCTTTCCTTGGTTTGGCCGACACGGTGTTTTCAAAAACATGAGCAAATAGAGACGGTTCACACACCGATGTGTTCCCAGCAGGCCTTGGCATTCCCAAGTCTCTGACACCCGGAGCCACTTCGAACGGTGACATGAGCACCTGACCCCAGGAGACATGTGACTTTTCAAAACGTACGCTGCTGTCAGAATTCACTAAAGACAAAAAGGAAGAGCACACGGTGTACGGAACGCCTGCCCTCTCCATCGCAGCCAGTCGAGGCTCCTGTGAGGGGAGCAGAGGTCAGCCTCTCCTCTCTCCGGAGGAGTCGGAATGTTCCAGAACCGGCTGCGTGCTTCTCGGACGCCGCTGTGCACAATGGCTTCGTCAGATCCCCTCGAGCTCCCGGCTCCCTTCGCTAAGAGTAGTTTTATATCCAAGATGGCCAGCGGCCCCGAATCGTAACACAGAATTCCTGCAGTCAGCGTGGACTCGAGAAAGAAAGAGAAACCAGTTATTTCCAAAAAACGATTAACACCTGAGGAAAACGAAGCACTCTCAATGTGGCGGGGGAAAAAAATGCCTTGGCTCTATTTGTCAGAGAAACGGAACGGTTTCTGTTCAAACCGGCAGAGCAAACTCCTTGCTGAAAGCCACAGGGGCGTCCCTAGAGTCCCAGATGCCGCTGTCAGCGAGAAGAGCCACCGAGAGTGGTATAAACGGGCTTCCGTGAGCGCCCATGGGTGTCATCAGGATGCAGGGCTGACTGCCTGTAGCTGAAACTCAGTTCGAAAGGCAGTGGTCGCTGCAGGAGCAGAGGACAGCTTCTTCGCAGGTGACCGTTCCCGTGCTGGCCGGGACGAGGACAGCCATTCCGGAGGCCGATGGCGACGGCATCTCCGGCTTAGGCGACGTGCCTGGCCGTGCGTTCTGTGCAGCTTTGCACATGGCCCAGCGCGTCACAGGCACAAACTTGTTCTCCCGCCGCTCACGACTGTGACGCAGGGGGGTGGAAAGTCATTATTTTCCTTGTTTTCCAGATTTCTGAAGAATGTGAGGGTGCCAGGGGTCGACGCGTGTCTTATTTCTGAAACCACGGAGCTGCTGTCAGGCCATCTCTGGGAGCGGAGGCGTTGTCACTGTGTACATTTCCGGGCGAGGCTCATCTCCCCGTCTTTTCTGGATTTAAGAGGACTCAAGTCACACAGGGACTTGAATTGTATGTATAGTCCCCAGAAGAACAGCGAGCAGGCCTGCCAGCCCCTGAGGACCGGCACCAGCAGACCTTGAAGCCAAAGCAAAGAGGGACAATGACAAATATTCTTTACGCCTTTGAGGAAAGGTGTGTGTGAGAAATCAGAGGGAAATAAAGATTTCCAGTTTCCGTTGGGCTAGAGCAGAACCATCGATAGTCTAAGGGTAGACGGGGCCACAATCAGCGGGAGGCAGATGGTGCGCTTGCTGTGTATTAGGATGAGTGTGTATGCATATACGTGCGTGCATGTGTGTGTGTGTGTGTGTGCGTGTGTGTGTGTTGGCAGCCATCAAAACTTATTAGACTATCTAAATAATCTTTATTGCAGAAGACATTTTCCACCGCAAACACTAATTAAACCCTCCAAATGAATTTCCTAAAAAGTATATTTCATTAAATAGGTTTTGCGTTGTGGTTACTAAGGTAGCATCACCAACTCCCCCAAATTTGTTCAGGGGGTCTACAGTTTGGACACGGCTGGGTGGGGCCAGCTCCTTGTTACTCCTTTCTGTCATCGCTAGAGCAGCTCCAAGGCCGGGGTCTGGAATCTTCTGGAGCCGCTGGCTCGCGGGGGTGGAGGCTGAGGCTGGCTGCTGGCTGAGAGGTCAGCCACAGCAGCTGGTTGAACGAGTCACGCGTGGCCTCTTCCGATGGCGTGGGCTTCCTCGCCACATTACAAGAGCAAATGTTCCCGGGAAGAGCTGGGGGCCATGTCGAGCTCACGGGAAGAGCTGGGGGCCATGTCGAACTTTGTGACGTAGCCTAGAAAATCACACAGCAGCACGGCCACCACATTCTCCTTTCTGAGGCGGCCACGAAGCCCCCCTCAGGTTCAAGGGGCGAGGGAATGAATCCGCCGGACGGGGAGCAGCAAGGTTCTGGAAGAGCTCACGGGACCAGAACGCTTGCAGGAACCCGGTGCCCACCCGCCAGTTCACAGGGTGGCTGCTCGTGACGCGGTCTGTCACGTCACTGCTTGGAGATCGTTGTGCAGACGGCAAAGGCGATGTGAACATCACCCTAAGCTGCCTCGGCACCCACAGACCATCAGAATGAAGCGGCCACATGAGGGGAGAAAGTGATCTTTCTTTACCTTCCCACGGCATTAGCACCGGGCAGTGCAATCGCAAATTCACCAGAAAACTTAGTGTGGAAACAGAGACGGTCATACCCCATTTTATTGTGTTTCGCCTCATTGCGCTTTACAGATGTTGCGCCGTTTTTACGCAGGGAAGGCAAGACCCTGCACCAGCGGAAACATGACGACGTGCACTGCGGAGATGCTCCCTTGACTGCCGAGGCCTGCCAGCCACCCTGCCTGTGGTGTCCCCGAGCTCTGCCTGTGCTATCGTCTGCAAATGTCCTTGTCCGAAGACATTGAGATGCAGCCGTTCGTTTACCAGCCAGGACCCCCATCCTCGCGTGCTGGTTTCGAAACAGCAGAGCAATGATTTCGACTCGTCCTGTGATAAAGATCTTAATTCCATGGCGAAGTAAGCAACATTCCGGAAAAGACAAATAGTCGAAGACGAGGTAATTAATTCTCGCAGGCGACTACGCTAATATACGCAGTCTTCAGAGCAGCAATGCATTATTCTCAAGACAGCTGTCATTTCCCTTGTAAATTAGGACATTTCGCCCCTAATTAGCCGGAATTGCCCGTAGGGGATGATCCCCGCTGGGTATGGAGTTTCCTTCGGCAGGTAACTCCCGTCAGCAGAGTGAAGAGTTGAATGTGGAAAGCGGACTCTTCGGCGTTCCGTTCGTCTCTGTTCAGTGGGGTGCAGAGTCGGAAGCAGATCACGCAGGGAGAGTCCACCTGCGCTCACGTGTGAGCGGCAGCATTCACCGCAGGAGCCTGGAGAACATGCCGTGGGCAATGTCTTCTTCTCATCGTCCCATCATCCTCCATCTCGCCCAAGCAGCCGAGCCTAGGGATGCGGGGCTTCTCATCCTGTGCATCCAGCTGTAGACCTCGCTGACATCCCAGCAAAGAAGAAGTAGCAGTACGTGCGGTACCCAAATGCGGGTTGCTCAGATGACGTTCTGTCTAGAGCTCCGTATCAGGTCTGCTTTCTGATGCTCAGAGGGGGAAAGCGCTTCTCCTTGGCGACCCACTTAGAGCAAGCAGGAGGGTGAGTAAGTCAGCTCCAGGATGAGTAAGACACCTCCGGCATTTGGGGAAACCAAACAGCCCTTGGCCTGGGTGTTCTCAGCGCCCACCGTCTCCTCTGGTGGCCTCTGATGCCCTCTGAGTTGTAGGTCAATTTAAAGTTGGTCTCGTCAAGGGAGGGAGAGAGAAGGACGAAGAAAGAAAGGAAAGACAGAAGCCAAACCAATTCTCTGGCATCGGAAGACACCCTGAGGCCGGGAACCACATCTCCCCAGCTGGACCCAGCCCGATTCTCAAGGCGGAACGTGAAAATAATAAATACTAGTCCAGTGAATTAACGAGCAATGAATAAATGATCGCGACTGTTGTCTGATTTTTTTTTATTATTATTATTCTTTACAGATTGTTTTGGAATGATTCACTCATTCACCAGCTATGTACTAGGTGAGTGTCGCCGATGGAGAAGGCGGACATCATCCCTGCCTCGTGGGAAACACGGAGAAGTAGACGTACGTAGGTTCCGCCGATGGTTATTTATAGACACAGAGATCAAGCGTATGAATATTTATTGGCTGTAGCTTGTTCTCAAGTTGTCTGGCAGAATTTTCTCTCAAGTCGATTTCAACGTAAAGACCTGAAGACTGACTGCTGGAGTTAGTCGCGGTTTTAAAAACCTGTCACAGACTCTCCGTGTCTTAACGAGACGCCGTCTCTTGCAAAGCAAGGAGCAGAATGCTACGGCGCGTGCAGGCTGCCCGCCTCCATCGGTCCCGCTACAAGGTTACGGGCGAGGACGAAACTGTCAGAGCCCACGCTGACCCGTATCAGGCTAAGGGAAGGTGGGGGAAAGATGGTGCTGAACAAACTCGATCGGAAAGAAAAAGGAGGGGCTCTGCCATTCAGAACAGACCACACTAACTAAGAGCGAGAGAAATAAGAACAATCGTTTCCTGAATTTGCAGGGAGACAACTGGGAAAGGGTATGAGAGAATGTGCCAGGAGGCCGGACATGCCCCGTGGTGTTGACACAGGTGTAGACACATGGAATAAAGCGTCGGGCTGTACATTCAAGATCTGGGCACTTTAGTGCATGTACATTCCACCTTAGTGGGAAAAATAAAGACTATGGCACGGAGGTGATGTCTATAAACTTATATTCGCAGGAGAGTCTGTTCATCAAAGGAAGCAACGTGCAAAGTGATGAACATGACGGTGTTGTTCTTCCTGTACAAAAGAAGGCGCTATGAGGAGATCTGCATGCATTATTGGACCTTGTACGCAAAAGAAACGCGGGTTAGGGGAATCAGAAGCTAATGTGACCGGTTACCCATGGGGGGGCGGGTGCTGGGCAGGGGAGAAGGACGGAGATGAAATGAGGTAGATCAGATGAGGCAGCCACACTTCTCCGTGTGCAGTTTCAACTTCTAGAACTAGGTTAATGTTTCACTAACTCAGAAAAAAAAAAAATAGTACATAGCTACATCAACCAGGACAATGGGGTTGGCAGTGGGCAGGGACCAAGAAAGGGTTTTGCAAAGGAAGAACACGTCCACACCGGAAGGAGGAGATGACGGACCGAGGTAACTAGGAAACAGTGTTGTGACTATAAAGTATAACTATTAAAGACAAAAAGGAAAAACGCATGTATACGGTATTCTACTTAGTACATTTTCTGTTCGAGTTGCGTGAGTTCGTAACTTCGAAGCTCTGTGTGTTGAGCAAATTCGTGGGCATGCTGTGAAGCGTCTCTGTGGGAGAAAGGAGTTAACGTATAGGGGGTAAGGCTAGAATGAACCTTTGCTATCGGACCTGAATCGATGTCCACGGAATATAAACAGGCGCACGGACGTAAAGACAAGCGGCGCGTGTGTATGTACGTGGATTCGCATGGGTACCAGGAAATAGCACGGTTCTTTGAGATGCCTCAGAAGCGATGACACCTCGATAGCAAGCAGCCCCCAGATCCTGGTTTCTGAATCCATTTTCCGGTAAAAGGACCCGGGCCTCCTTGGAGAGACAGCTTATTCCAGGGCTCAGGCAGTGAAAGTACGAGATGCTCTGGCCATATCGCGGGTACCAAAAATTGTTTTTAAAAATCCTCAGAAAGTTATGGGGGGACGTCATAAGGACACAGGAGTCCAGTTAAAGGAACTCCAAATGGCCAAGTCTGGGACAATTTGAACAATAACAGCAACCAAAAAAAAAACTGACAATAATGAATTTTAAGCTGTAGAAGAAAATGATTATCCATGGATTCATTACTAAGAAATCAATAATAAATGTAGAGGGAACGCAGAAAATAGGAAGCCACCATTTGCATACGCCACCATGATAATTGTCCCCTAAGGAACCATCACTGAATACTAAAATTAGTGGGAGAAAAAACACAATAAGAAACAGGATATTTGCATAGTATGACCTCTGATAGATACATAGATACAGAGTATCTATAGATACAGTGTATAGATACAGAGTATATGTAGATACTCTTTAATTTCAAAGGAAAAACAGTACCTTTGCCCTGAAGAATCCTAGCAGACACGACCTTCACCAAGAGATCACGGTCAGTTTCAACAGTAATGAAACATCTATCGTGCCCCGTGATAGACGCACTGAGTAGAACACAATACCAGTTCTGTAATATTCTTGCCAAAAATTTACAACTTAAACTCAATCGTGGAGAATCCCAAACCGAAGGGCGTGTGCTGAATAACCGGCCAATATGCACACAAGGTCAAAATCATGAAAGACGAAGACAGATTCGGGACAGTCAGTCCCAGGGTGGGAGAGACTAAGGTGACAGGACCACACTATACAACCCGGGACCCTGACAGAAAGAAGACATTGGTGGGAAAATGGGTGACGTCTGCGTAAGACCCATAGGCTACTTCGAAGTCAACTGTCCAACAAGGTTCCCCTCCTGGTTCTGACCATCGCACTAAGTCTGTGGGAAGATGCCGACATTTTTAAAAGCCGGCTGAATGGGATATGGAGACATTTGTGCTGCTTCTCAATATTTTTGTAAGTCTCAAATTATTTCCAAATGAGAAGTTAAAATTTTATTCCCCGCACATGGTTAACAGGTTTTAGAGAGGCAGGTGGAATCGTAGTAAAACCATCCCCAGGTCAAACCCTGGATCTGCTACTTATCTAACCGAGGGACTTCAGGGTGAGCACTGCTAACCGTGAGTTAGTGCTTCGGCTCAGTGGTACCCATTTCGCACATGAGCCACTGAGGCCCTGCACATAAAGCACCTGCCACCCAGTCTATGGTATTATTATTATTATTATTATTATTATTATTATTATTATATTACTATTATTATTATTACTATTATTATTATTATATCATGATGCAAGTGTAATCACCCCCTTCAATGATTTTTACTAAGAACTTCCTCACCTTATGAAAAGTCAAAGGAAGTAGCCAGGTATACAGTGAACAGGGAAGAAAAAATAAGAAAGGAGGTAAAAGAAAGGAAAGAAGGAAAGAAGGGAGTAAAAAAGACCTGTTTTCTTACCTATAATAAAAGCTAAATTTCAGTATCGTGGACAATAAGCCTTTGAGGAAAATCATGTAGAAACAACATCTATTTTTTCCTTTTCATATTGTGATTTTTTTTAAAAAAAAGTATAGCTTCATACCAATACAGTTAAGGGAATTGCTAACACACTAATTGAACTGTATATTTATTTTTCATTTATTTCTGTTCATGCCCACAGCACCTGGTCTTCCTAGGGGTCTCCCATCCAAGTACTAACCAGGCCCGACCCTGCTGAGCTTCCGAGATCTGACGGGATTCGGCTCGTTCAGGGTGGCGTGGCTGCAGACGAATTCCGTATTATATTTTATCATTGTTGCTTTGTTATTAACCAATCATAGTAACCGATACTGAGAATGACATCCATGTTCCTCTAGAAGCCACCCCAGGTGTCACCTCCTATCTGATTCTATCCCCAAATGACAGGGTCACCCAGCTCGGGTTGGTGCTTCCTATCTAGAACCTAATTTACGTAGATCAATAAATGATAGATAGATAGATAGATAGATAGATA
>NW_011889272.1:201728-202136 GCF_000151845.1 Pteropus vampyrus | reverse complement strand
GATAGATAGATAGATAGATAGATAGATAGATAGATAGATAGATAGATACATCGATGGAGGGTCCTCACTGAATGTGTACACGGATATCATCACTGGAAGAGTCAGATAAAATTCTTGGGTTGAGTCACATTCAACTACTATAAGTATGACAGGTCACCCAAACAATTCACTAGGCACACATTCACGCAGTCGCGTATTTACAAACACGTAGTCACTTAAACAGTCCGTGTGCACCAGGTTCTGGGTGCTGAGTCAAAAGCAAAGAACAAAACAGTTCCCTGCTCTTGTGGACATTCCAGTCTAAAGAAGAGATAGACAAACACTGCACCACGGCAGGCTGAGCGAGCACAGGGGATTTAAGCAAAGCACCCAAGGGAGAGTGACCGCGGGCAGGGGAGGGCGCGGGGA
>NW_011889272.1:191930-199233 GCF_000151845.1 Pteropus vampyrus | reverse complement strand
AGTGTTCAAGTTTGTGTAACTTTGTTTCTGCATGAGCGATATTCACCACTCCCTGTCTCACCCGAAACCACAGCTCTCAGCCTCCTGGGCTGGGGTAACCTGGGTCTGCGTGTTATTTACTCGCCTGCCTGTCTGTATGTCTGAGGACCCAGAGACACGCTCTCACAACAATAAGATACTGGAAAAGAAAGAAGTAGGCTTCACTATTTCATAGTTAAATTTTAAAGTTGTAAATAATTTAACATAATTATTTCGTATCATTGATATCATTTATGATATGCCAGGAACCGGGATAAATCCTTTACATTTATTATGACCCTTAATCCTTAGAATATGTGGTCAAGTCAGCATGATTGTCCCTGTCTTACATATAGGGAAACTCAGGCTGAGACACAGAGAGGCTGACTTCCTGCCTGAAATCGCGCAGCGGTAATGAGGAACTTGGGAACACGGATCCAGATGTGTTTGATTCCGAAGTTCTGGCTTTTAACAGTTTATATTGTTTCTTCTCATCTTCACCAAGTTTCCATAATCTCCAGCCCACGGGCCTAACTCACTGTTCACAATATAATGGGGTGGGGGGCGGGGGGCGGGGTGGAGTACATCTGATTCTTCTTAGCCCATAGCCTACGAGCCACTGAGAATTACCTAGTCTCAATTACCCACCCCTCAAACTCTGTAAGGAGCCATGAAATCTATTCTACACAGAAAGTCTTCATCGTAATAAAGTCATTAGCTCCGAGAGGCAAAGAAGTTGTAAAATTCAAACTTTGAAAGAGAACACCAGATGGTCTATGGCATTGCAAGATTCTATTCTGTTTGTGAGAAGAAAAAAAATCGTTAACGTGTTTTATGTGTCAGATGAAAATTGTGTCGCCCGACAGAGTCCATCTTACGTTCTAGAAATTAATGGGGATTTTTGGACGGTAGGGTAGTTGTTTTCAACCTGGGTCATAAACATAGGCCTCGCCAAGTGAGCTCTCTCATCAAAAATATCGAAAGTGCAAGCAGCAACTGGACAGAGGCAGTCCTGTCTCTGAAGGAACGGCCAGGCCACCGAGAGCGAAAAGAAAAACAAGACTATTCTGTCCAACGACCTGAGGCTGCGAAACATCCCAACATAACACGTGAAGAAACTCTTATTTGCAGGTGGAATTAAAGACAAGACAGAAAGACCCGTTTGTGCGTCAGCGACATCAGAGGCCATTCCGTTCTCCTTCAAAAGGTACCGATCTGGGCTCATGGCTCCAGTGATCAGCCTTCTGTTACAGCCGGTATTTGTCTGAATGTTCCATTTCTGCGTCCCTGCAGCCCCCACAGAGCGCAGTGGGCGCTGAGCGGGCCGGCCCCCAGACGCCCCACCTCCTCACGCCCCGACCCCCTCTCTCCATTCCAGTTTCCCGGATCCTCATCTTGCCCCACAGGGAGCAAGCCTCAGTGGGCGCAGGAGCTACTATGTATGTATATATGTACACGTGTATGTATGCATGCATCTGTCTATCTGTCTACCTATCTACCTATCATCATCATCTATGTCTAATGTCTATCTATCTATCCATCCATCATCTGTCATCTATCTATCTATGTATCTATCTATCTACCTACCTACCTACCCACCCATCTATTATCTGTCTACCTATCTATCCATCCATCCATCCACCCACCCACACACTCATCATCTATCTATCTATGTATCTATCTATCTATCTATCTATCTGTTAGCTACCTATCTATCTACACACTGAGCTCAGTAAAAGTGCTCTTCACCCAGAACAGATAAGGATGGCAAGTAAACAGAGGAAAAGACATTCGGCATCTTTAGCCATTAGGGTGGTATCAATTAAAATCACAATGAGATACCACTATCGCACGGGTAAATTTTTTTTTTTAAATAGAAAGAAAACTGACAATCTTTGGCGCTGGTAAGGATATGGAGCAGCCGGGACTGTCCCGCGAGGCTGGTAGGAATGTGAAATGGACCTTGGCAAGCAGTTTGTCGGTTCCCTATAAAATCGAACGCGCACAATAATCACACACACTCCTAGCTATGCATCCAAACGGAAGGGCATCCACGCGAAGACGTGGTCGCAAATGTCTTTCCTCATAATTGCCCAAACCTGGAAATAGCCCAGTGTCCTGCAGCTGGCGGGTGGATAAAGAAAGGACCACTGATGCCTGCCACGATCTGAACGGCCCCCAGAAGCATTATGCTCAGGGGAAGAAGCTAGACCCCACGGCCTCATTCTGGGTGACTGATGTTATATGATGAGATTCTGGAAAAGACAATCAGATCAGTGGTTGCCACGAGCTACGATGGGGGAGGGGGTGACCACAAAGGGCCGAGAGAGGACTTGGGCAGGCAGGGACGCAACTGTTCTGTTGACTAGTTGTGACGGTGGTGGCACAATTGTGTGCATGTGTCCACCTCAGCAAACTGTACCCTTATAACGGGTGCATTTTACGGCACGTAAATTATACTTCCATAAAGCTTAGCGTAAGAAAGAATCGATCGATCAACAGAAAGAATCACAAGTACCTTGTCATAGACTATAAGGCTCCTGAGTGACCAAGCCGAGGTTGCATTTACGATAAGAGTTTATTTATTTACAGATGAATACTGCAGGGTTGAAAACGTCGTACATTTTCAGAAGCCTCTGGCGTCACCTGCCCGCACATGGGCAAGGCGAGCTCCATAATCTGGGTACCGGGGGCGCCTCGGTCTCTGGTTGCCTCTCATTCCATTTCCGATTTGGGACATCGACCGTACAGCCCGGGCGTGAGCACCAGGACGGACCGATGTGGGGATCAATACAGTTAACGACCCTCATGCCAACATTTACTTTTCATTCTTAAAAAACATTCCGATATTTTTTTCCTACATGCAACAAATTGTCACAAACACCCACGGTAGAGACCCCTGCCCCGGCCTCCTGTCCCTAATGCAGTTAAAGTTCCTTTACAAACTCAGCGTCTTGCTGAGTCTCGGACATCCTCGACCAGTCCGATCAGACAGGCACCGATCCTGCACCTGTCCACCCCTCTGCCATTTCTCTTTCCATTTATTGGAAGCGATCTTTTCTCCTGGTGTTTGTCATTCTAGAACGTTTCTTGAAGAATGACACTTCTAAGATACTTGGAGAAAAAAATTCTCCAGCGTATGTTTTCATGGATTTCCAGAAATGAGTGTAAACAGGCTACAGGTCTCTGGAAGGATTCCTCGGCTTCCCTTTTTGTCACTGAATAGAGTGCCACTGTTGTCCCCTCCCTTTGTTTTGATGGCCTTTATTGTGTTCTCCTCGTGAAAATTTAGGGAGACCACTCACAGTCGCCTCATGACCAAGCCCTATTTGTCACTTCCCATCGCTGTGTTTAGGGTTGTCAGTTTTGGGTTTCAGGTCACAGCTGCTTGGCTGTATGCTTGAACCTGCGCCTGTAAAGCAGCGTTTCTCAACTTGTCACTCTCGATATTTGGGGTGCACCGTTCTCTATCGTGGGGGTGTCCTGGGTACTGTAGAATGAGTAGCAGCATCCCCGGCCTCCACGCTCAAGATGCTGGTGGCACCCCTCTCCCCAGTGACGACACCCCAAAACACTCCCAGACATAGCCCGGTGTCTCCTGGGGGACAGGGGCTTGATTTCCCCCAGTTGAGAACCACTGCTATCAAGTGACCCACTCCATTGAAAAGATGACCCTAGGCACTCACCGCTCAGGCTGCTAGAATCAGTGACCATAATGACTCAGAAATGTGCCAGCAAGTTGCAAGGAACACGCAGAAGACAGCGAGCTTCTCAGCAAAAGGGAAGTACACGTTTTCCTAGAGAAGAGAGAGAAAGTCTTCCTTTCCAGTAACGGAATAAACGTCATTCCGGGTATTTATTCCGCTTCTCTGAAGAAGTGCCTCCTAGAGAGATCTCTGTGCCTTCGCCCTAGGACCCCTCGTGGAGGTGACGGGGTCCTTCACCTTCGCCTGCACCACACCTGCACGGGGCGGCAGCCCATCCAGAAAGCCTTGATGTCACTCGTTCTGAAGGAGGGCGGTAATCATCCTAGTACCTAACTCACAGGGGTGTCACGACAATCCCACGGGTTAACCCTGCGGAGCACAGAGTCAGCACTTTACAAGGACCAGCTCCCACCACGAGCTCCTACCCCTCCCCACAGCCAGAAACCACCGTCACTCAAGCACGTTCTCGGCTCCTGTTCGAACCGCCTCCTATTTCTTCAGCGTGCGACCTATGCAGACGATCGGCCTGGGCAATGTCACTGCTCCCGAGGAGACCACGGTCCGTAGAGAGCCGATGATGATGACCGAAGTGTAAGGAAGACGCCGAGGCACGAGAGGGGCCCCCGAGTGTGTCCGGGGGAGGCAGAGAAGTCCTTCTGCAGGAGGACGTAGTTGATCCGAGACCTGGGTGACCATTCTCCAGGGAGACGAGGTGGGGGGGAGGCATTACATTCAGACGCAAAAGCAAAGGCTGAAAGTAAAGTGACATGATGTTTTTAGGAAACTGAGTTTCCACATCGCCATCGACCAATCGTGTTTATCCAGGGAGCTGTGGAACGTGAATCTGGAAGAGCCAGCTCCTCCGGAGAAGGCTTACGTGGAGAGCTCAGCCTTTCCCAAAACGCACCGGGAACGCACAGGTCACGGGGAGTTCAAGGCCGATGTGTGGGAAGCACGGGGCCGGCCAAGGCCAAGGGCAACGCTGGGTCGAACCTCCATGACTTTCTTCTTGGCTGTACGATGTCCCGAAACGTTTAAAATGCCAACGGTGGTGACGGCTTTGCGAAAGGAAGAGCTGTACGTAGCGGTTCCCGGACTGAGGTGACCATCTCGCAAGCACAGAAAGGGACTCGCTCTGGGGAGCACGGCTAAGACGAGGACTCGGCATTACGGACCGTGCAGATGGAGGCATTTCCTCGTCGGATCTGCACGCGACAAACGCCACCGCCCCCCGGACTCAGGGACAATGTGATGCTGGGTAGTAAATGTGAGTCAGGATCCCCCGGAGGGTGTGTTCGAGCCCCAAAGTTTCTGATTCACGGGGCCCCGGCTGACGCGGATGCTGCTGGCCAGGGGACCTCAGTTTGAGAACCACAGCTTTAGACACAGGAATCCCGAACTTTCCTCTCTGCCTTGGGCAGAAGCGAGGGTTAGGGAAAGCGCCAATAATTCATCTTTTTCCCTCTGGTTTCAAAAGACCAGAGTACTTCCATTTTACTGTATTTTTATTTCCACCCTCGGGACCCCCCCTCCCCAAAACTACCACATTCTACCGAATAGAACAGAGTATCGACTGGAAGGTACCCTGTGAAGCGAGGCTGCGAAGGAGGAATGGGCACCCACACTCAGGTCACGGGGCCGATCGTGAGGAGCGCTGTGGTTTCAGAAGCGGAAAATCCTGCAGAAACGTACGTTGCACAGTCGATCGGACGCGGCCGGTCTGTCCCCCGGGACCGTCCCGGGGAAGTCTCAGCAGAAGCCTGTGTCAGCAGGATCTGGGACTCCCTGTCTCCCCTGGCCTTCACCTCGCGATGTATAGAGTCAGGGACGCACGCGCCTACCACATCCGACGGCTTTGCTGAGACCTCCCAGGCGTGGGTCCCGCACCTGTGCCCCCTAAAAGCATCCATCGCACATACCCCACTTCATGAGGGCCTCCAAACTCCTGTGCACGTGTGCGAGCACATTTAATAACGCGTCCTACAGTTCCTTCTACCCAGGGCCATAAGTGTCCACGGCCAGGATGTTCTAGGTAAGTTCGCCAACGACGGAGAAAATCCATTCAAAAAACTCCATCACCGTAATCAGCAAAAGGCGGAGGGGGCAAACACCTCCTCCTTTTTCTCTTTGCCAGGAGAAACCCTGAGTTGCATACCGGGGTGAAATCATTACGTTTTATAAGCAAGTGCTATCATTTATTAGAAACTAACCGCACAATAGATCTCCTGCCGCAGTAAATCACGGTGCCCTCATTCGCAACACACCCCGGTAAGAGGGAACACTTCCCGTGCGTTCTATGAAAAGTAAAAACGACCACATGGAGAGCAAGCGGATCAGAAACAGAGGGGACCACGAATCTCTCTGTGGAGAGCCTTTCTGGGTCTAACGCCGAGCCGAGGCCACGCTGCCCCCAGGGGACCCACGCTTATAAGGAGCCGACCCCAGCGTGTTCTTGCCCAGGCGGCTCCTCACAGACGGGGCCCATCCGAGACACACCAAGCACACCAGCGACGGAAAGGTGAGTGAAACAAACGCGTTATACCCACAGTGGCCGCCAGGAAGCCGCTCTTCCTTGGGCGGGTGCTTTGAAATGACAGCTGGGAAGCCAGAGCCCTACCTGAAGGTCTCAGGGGAGCGCGCAGTAGCAGCAGATCCTCCAAAGGGGTCAAAACCGCCTGTTCTCTTTAAAAGCTGAAACTTAAAATAATTCCAGACGACATAGAGCAAAAGACTGCGGGGTGAGGGGTACACCTGGAGTCGATTGCCCCGTCCGCTCAGGAAGGGGGTCTCTTGCGGTTGGCAACGTCGCATTTCCATATGGAAAGGATTAGTGGGTCCTGGGCAGGAGCCGCGGCCCGGGGCAGGCTGGGAGCACTCTGACGAGCCGGAGCCAGCGGGCTGAGTGTGATCAGCATTGTTGGGGCAGACTTTGGGCCGAAGGGAGTTTCACACAGCTGACAGCGTTCTTTGGCAACGTTTTGTTATTGTTTTTCTGTTTGTTTTTTTTTTTTAACCTTTCCCAAACCTGAGAGTAAGGAGCCTTTTGCATTCAAGCTTCGGTGTTTTGAAAAGTCATCATTATCCATAGGTTGACCTGGAGCTACCTGCAGGATTTCAGCTCTCCCACAGGTGGGAAAATCCTGACCCCAACAACATCTGTTCCCCAGTAAGATGCTGTTTTGACACAATTTGATAAGTGCATTGCCGTTGCCCCCAAGTGACGGAAGGTCAAGCGATAGATCCAAGGTCACGCAGAAAAGTAGGCAGGACAGCTTCAGACGCAGATGGGTTCCAGGAAACCTGAACACAAAGAATGAAGGCCTTTGAGATCACCGAGCCTCACAGGTGTGCTGTGCTCAGAAGGCATCCTACATAAAACATCGTTCCCACAGCCGTCTCGCGAGCTCAGACCCTGCTTTTCGGGCCATCTCTGAAATTCTTGGAAATGGGCAGCTCATTGCCATCCACACCAGCCTCCCCAATGGTTCCCTGCAATTGCAAAGTCTGTTCACAAAAAGCAGAGGTTATCCAAACCCTCAATAGTCAAGTGTGGTTCACGACCAGCGGGAGCCGCACCT
>NW_011889272.1:182008-191535 GCF_000151845.1 Pteropus vampyrus | reverse complement strand
CCCCAGCGTGTTCTTGCCCAGGCGGCTCCTCACAGACGGGGCCCATCCGAGACACACCAAGCACACCAGCGACGGAAAGGTGAGTGAAACAAACGCGTTATACCCACAGTGGCCGCCAGGAAGCCGCTCTTCCTTGGGCGGGTGCTTTGAAATGACGGCTGGGAAGCCAGAGCCCTACCTGAAGGTCTCAGGGGAGCGCGCAGTAGCAGCAGATCCTCCAAAGGGGTCAAAACCGCCTGTTCTCTTTAAAAGCTGAAACTTAAAATAATTCCAGACGACATAGAGCAAAAGACTGCGGGGTGAGGGGTACACCTGGAGTCGATTGCCCCGTCCGCTCAGGAAGGGGGTCTCTTGCGGTTGGCAACGTCGCATTTCCATATGGAAAGGATTAGTGGGTCCTGGGCAGGAGCCGCGGCCCGGGGCAGGCTGGGAGCACTCTGACGAGCCGGAGCCAGCGGGCTGAGTGTGATCAGCATTGTTGGGGCAGACTTTGGGCCGAAGGGAGTTTCACACAGCTGACAGCGTTCTTTGGCAACGTTTTGTTATTGTTTTTCTGTTTGTTTTTTTTTTAACCTTTCCCAAACCTGAGAGTAATGAGCCTTTTGCATTCAAGCTCCGGTGTTTTGAAAAGTCATCATTATCCATAGGTTGACCTGGAGCTACCTGCAGGATTTCAGCTCTCCCACAGGTGGGAAAATCCTGACCCCAACAACATCTGTTCCCCAGTAGGATGCCGTTTTGACACAATTTGATAAGTGCATTGCCGTTGCCCCCAAGTGACGGAAGGTCAAGCGATAGATCCAAGGTCACGCAGAAAAGTAAGCGGGACGGCTTCAGACGCAGATGGGTTCCAGGAAACCTGAACACAAAGAATGAAGGCCTTTGAGAACACCGAGCCTCACAGGTGTGCTGTGCTCAGAAGGCATCCTACATAAAACATCGTTCCCATGGCCGTCTCGCGAGCTCATTGCCATCCACACCAGCCTCCCCTCCGGTTCCCTGCAATTGCAAAGTCTGTTCACAAAAAGCAGAGGTTATCCAAACCCTCAATAGTCAAGTGTGGTTCACGACCAGCGGGAGCCGCACCTCCTCCCGAGAGCTTGTTAGAAATGCAGATTTCTCCCCCACCTGGGGTCTACGGGAACGGCAAACAGCATTTTAACAAGTTCCCCAGGTGATCTGTATTCACAAATGAAGCCAGGGGAAGGCAGGCTGCCGGCCAAATCTGGTGCAGCCTGTTTTTGTCAATAAAGTTTTACTGAAACGCGGCCAAGGCCGTTCATTTGTATAGCTGCTTTTGCTCTATAATGGTAGCATTGAGGACCTGCAAATATTCTACTCTGGCACATTACAGAAAATCTTTACTGACCCCCCCCCACTTTTCTCAATCTCTACTCTGCCGTGGGGTGAAAGGGGGCACTGGACACCTACATCCGCTAAGGGCACAACAGGAAGGCAGCACACGCGAAGGTGGACCATGTTTTCATAGATCTGTTCGGGGCATTAGGTCCTGAAAAGCGTCATGCCTGTTTCTGGACCTCATTCAAGTCAACCTCCCGGAGATCCAGCACCACTTTCTGCCCCAGGCACTCTGTCAAAGACACACAGTGAGGGTCCCGATGAAATTTACAGACGGAGGAGATGCGGTTGGCATGCACCTAACATAGCACCGCCTGTAGGATTCGTTAATGCGTTAGAAGGGCACGATTGTTTTATACAAACCATTCCACGGCTTATTGGATCCACACATGATAGGGTTAAATGGAAACCTCTCGTGAGAGCAGATAGGAAGCGTTTGGATGAGGCCACCATTGCGGCCCCAGGTGTGTTGGATGCCAGGACTCGGGTCTAACCAGCCACAAGCTCAGCGCAGGAACTGAAGAATCTTCGCCCCGCCCCCTTCCATCCTTCCCCGTCTCTGTCCGTCCATCCTCCCACGCTCCTTCTTCTTCCCCTTCTTCTGCCTTGGTGCACCCCTCGACGTGAAAGTCTACCACCGGCGTTTCTTGGATCGCAAGACCCCTGACGAGATGCCACCTGTGGTTCGGGCGGAAACGAGAAGAGTTTGCAGAGGAGCCTCGTCTCCGGCACGCGTGGCACGTCCGCCTCGTACCCCAGAGAGCCGTCGCTCCCCTGCTTGCTGCCCTGCTTACGGCCGCGCCCCTAGCCCGCGGCGGACGGTCCATCCACCTGCGTGGCTTTATCTATTCTCAAGCCATCCTTTTTCGGGAAAAATCACAAGTCTTAAAAAAATAAAATTTTAAACTTTGAGAGGAGCAGCATGGCAGAAGTCACAGCACAACCTGGATGAGCGGACAACGTGCTCGATGGTGCATAAATAATCACGCCCTGCTCCCAAGATGAGCTCTGCCCGTGGGCCCCGCTGACAGGCGAGGAAGAATTAACTTTGTTTACTCCGGTGTAAAGCATAGTCTATACAGTCATGTAGGTTGCTGGTTACCCAGGCGTGGTTCCTGGCACCACCTGGGAGCACATGGAAAATGCAGAGCCTCGGGCCCCGCCCAGGACCTGCTACCTCAGAAACCGTGGGTGGAGCCGTGCAATCCGCAATGAACAAGCCCGAGCGTTGGGGGGCGGGGTGTGCATGCATGCGTGTGTTTAGGGGAAGTCTGGGGCCCTTGGGGACCGCGTGCCAGTGAACCAAGGGCCAGATGCATGGGCATCTGTCTTCCGCACTCTGCTTCCCAGCTGGCATCTCTCAGCCATCTGGCGTTGGTCTCTCAGCAGACATTTGAGCCTCAAGTATTACTTGGCGCATCCGTTGGCAAAGTTCTTCTGCGAAGGGTCAGGTAGCAAACATTCTCGGCTGTGACAGGCGTGTGATCTCTCCGCCGCCACCGCTCAATGCCGCCTTTGTAGTGGAGAAGCAGCTGCAGACGAGATGGGAATGAATGAGTGTGGCTGCGTGCCAATAAAACTTTATTTACAAAGACAGGCGACGGCCCAATATGGCCCGTAGGTTGTAATTTGCCAAACCCTGGTGAGAGTAACGTGAGCTGCTGTCACGAAGAAGCCCACGTGTCTCGATAGCTTTCGACAGGAGGAGTTTATCCTTGCTCTTACAACAATCCAATCCGATCTAGAATGCCTAGTTGTCAGAGGGCTTTCTAGAACCTTCTGTCTCTACTCTCCCTGCCTCTTCCCAAAGGGACATTCACGACTCATCGGCGAGGATGATTCCCTGCACCCCACGTCACTTTAAGAAGGCTGAAAAATGGGCTCAAGCTGGATGCCCAGTTCCCAGTCACGTCTCCATATTCCAGAAGGGAAAGAGTGAATTTGGGTGACCATTTAGCCACCCCTTTCCCAAAGGGTCAGAGAAACAGGGCAGGGGCTGGAGGAAGATAAGATGTCAACGAAGAGCTTTTGTGAGATGAAATCACTGTGCGTGTTTCTACAGACAGGGAAGGGAAAGGAAGGGTACCCTCGGGCCCTTCAGTCTTGATCAAGGATGAAGCACTATGGGCCACGTGCTCAGAGAGAAAGATGAACGAGTTTGCAATTTCCATCCCATTAACATTGAGCCTGGGCAGCTGTGACATTAAAATAAAGTGGAGAAAGCCGAAGAACGGGAAATCAAGATTTCAGACGTGGAGACTGGAGAGGGGCGGTCTTCCTGACAAAGCTTGGGATTCGATCCCATTTAAGTAACGAACTAGGTTGTCCTTGGAAGCCGATATCAAGCCAACTTTTTTGCCGTGAGCCGGTCTTACCCGGGAGTGGGGCCCGGGGACCGGGAAGGTGTGCCATCTCCAGCACCTCCGGTCAGGCTGGCCGGTTCCTGAACTGTCCTGTGACGCTGCCATGCCTTTATGTTGGAGTAGCTTCACAGGTAAACTCTCGGGCTTCCGGAAGGTACAAAAATACATTAGGTGTACGACGCAGCCGACGTGCTGCCTGGTACGTGCTCGAAGGAGCTGGAAACTCATGTCCAAACAAAACCTTGCACACGGATGCCTGTGGCAGCTTTATTCATGATTGTCAAAGCTTGGAAGTGAACAGGATGCCCTTCAGGTGATGGATAAAAAAATATTCCATTGTCCATCCAGACAGTGGAATATTACTCGTCGCCCAAGACAAACGAGCTGTCTGGTCATGAGAAGACATGGAGGGATCTTAAGTGCGTACTGCTAAGTAAAAAAATATAGCCAATCTGAGAAGCCCACATAGTGTGTGATTCCAACTCCATGACGTTCTGGAGAAAGCAAAGTACGAAGGCACTAATAAGATCCCTGGTCGCCTGCGGATGGGAATGGGAAAGGATGGGTAGGCGGAGCACAGAGGATTTTCAAGGCGTGAAAGTCTTCCCTTCAAAATCCTGCGTGATACGGTAAGAATAGATTCGTGCCAATGATAGATTCATATATTTGTGTGAACCGAGGAATGTTCGAGAGTGTAGCACGATGTCCACGCGGTGTCTGACTGACGGGCGTGTGTCGCCATGGCTCCATCAGCTGTAACAAATGTCCCGCCCACTCTGGTGGCCAGCGTTGATATGGGGACCACTGTGCGTGTGGGTGGGAAGGGGGTACACGGGTCGTCTCTGTCGCTGCTGCTCAATTTCGTGGTGACCCCAAAAATGCTCTAAAAAAAACACGACGTCTATTGAATACATACACACGCACCATCTTTTTCATCATATGGACAGGCACATGATTTTCTGTTGTGAGTGGGCGGGTGACGTGGTCACTAGGAGACACCCGTGGCCTGAGGAAGGGAAGGTGAAGCACCTCGTGGAAAGCAAAGTGCAGACGAGGGAGGCACAGCCCGCTCCATCCCTGCCCGGAGCAAAGCCTGCGTCGGATATTGGCGCCGGTGTGTTCGTTAATCGGCTCCACGGAAAGCGGGATTCGGAGTCTGGAAATGGATACGATGAAATGTTTACAGGCTGCCGACAGGGTCTCCTTCTCAGACCTCACGTTCGCAATCGCGGTGCAGAGCTCCTCGGCAAAGGGCTTGCCGAAGGGGACCCTAGGTGCGTGACACGTTGGACAAAATCGTGATTGAGCCGCGCAAGTCCGAGGAAGCCCGTGAGAAGCCCAGGAGCCCGTCTCTTGGAGAGCTGGAGAGAGAGGCGGGTCAGGCAGGGAATGTGTCTGATAAACATATCGCTGCTGTGAAAACGTCCACGGCTCACCCCACGTCCGAAATGAGAGTTCGAAATAGAAACGCTTACTCGTGACGCGGGTTATTACAAGAAGGTGCGTTGAATCCCTGAGCTCGCTAGGTATCATTGTTCTGCTATGCTGTATATTTTCCATGAGACATGTGAACCATCCACGGTTCCGTGTGCTGCCCGCTCCTGCACAAACTGAGAGCAAATCTCGTTTAAATGATGTTTTGTTTCGGGGCAGTGGGGTGGCTTCGTAATATGGCAGATGCAGAAGATGCTATTTCAAACACTCACGTTCGAAGGTCCGGAGCTCTACCTGGGGAAGGAAGGTGGAGACGCATCCCCCGGTGTGTTCGTCGGGGGGCGCCTCAGCAGACAGGGCTGTCCGCGAGGTGGGGCAGGCTGGAGCAAAGCACGTCCCCGCCAGCTACACCCGGGTCCCACGGGGACTGGGGTGGGGGCTGTGCAGGCTGCCCAGCACCTAGCAGGGTGCCACGCTCAGACCTGTCAGCTGGAAAGAGTACAAGTCTACAGGCAAAAGGGCTGGACAGCCTCCCTGTCAAATCAAATGCCCGTACCATGCAGTGCAGGAAGCCGTGGCCAGGGCAGAGAACCGACATGCAGGACCTTCTTCAAGATGCAGAACCTGCCATTCTGGGGAGGCCGGTGGGGCCAGCGTCCAGCGATAAGCGAAAACCGTCAACCAAAACGAACAAGCGAAACCTTCTGATCCTGAGATCATTTTCACTTCACCTTGATTTTCCCTTTCTCATTCGAAAGTCCTTTCTTTTTCGGAGAGCTGATGAGTGGCAAAAACTCGGTAGACTTTGGAACTGTGTTGACGGGGTAAAAGACGTCCCGAATGGATTCTGGCCCCCACAAACTCTGACTTCTCAAAATTAACTCATTGCATTTTCGAGGCAATCGCAGATGAAGGAAGAATCTAAAGATGAGAGGATACATCTAGAATCCTTTTGATACTGAAGTTTCACAAGTCCTCGGAATTGATAAATATCGCCAGTCTTTGAAACGCTGGGTGGGAAGTCACCCCGCACATGTCCTGTTTCTCTTCCCGTGATGTCCGATCTAACCGTTCCCAGTCTGGCAAAAGGCGGTGTTTCCAATTGCAGGTCCTGCCCGAAACTATTTCCCAGTGCTCAGGGCTACGCTCCTCAGTCACTGCTTGTAATTCTGTTACCCCTCCTGCATATTTGTTTTAAACACCTCCGCCTCATTGCAAGTTCCCTCCTGCGGCTTCTTTGTCAAGCATCTTTGTATCTTTCCTTCCTTTGAAATGTGTCCAACTTCAGCTGCAAGCAGAGTAGGAGGCCAGAGTGTTCAGCGCGGTTAAAACGTCTCTTACCCCCACGTCCTTGAAGAATTGCTGAGCAAATCAAACTGTAAATCTGGCAGCAGAGCCATTTATCCACTGCCTGGCCGAGCCAGGTAGTCCAGGTCAGTGGCACTGAAGACGCAGAAACCCTGATAAACACCATGAAATGTGCAGGCTGGAATTTGCCACGAAAGCAAAGCAAAGCTGCCCAAGGACACGGTCCCTTGGAGATGCTGTTTTCATCCCTGAGATGTAAAAACTGTGCTGAGTGCATTTATACTTCTTGGAAAGTCGCGAGCGTAATATTTTCGGTAAAATATTTGAAAGAATGGGAGTGACAAGCATTGTGCTCTAGTAAACTGTATTGAAAAATTGGTCGTAATATCTAGTACATTGAAATGTGAAAGATTACATACGCATATATATGTATACACACGTGAATATATATTATGTATATGTTACACGTATTATATGTAAATATTATGTATGTATATGTATTGCATGCAAAGTGTATGCGTGATACACATATGCATTGCATGTGTACATTTTATCTGCATCACAAAATATAAGTGTGAATTGTGTGCGTATCTGTGTGTACATGCACACAGACTTTCGTCGTCTTGCTTCTTTGTTTCAGATCAATTTTATTGGTGGCTTATTAGAGTTTGGGCAGTGGCCTCGGACCCCACCTTTAAATTCAGAACCACGGGAGCCGTGAGAAGCTCCGGTTTATCTCTCCATGGTTGACGCTCCCACCCCTGCGGTTTTGGGAAGGGTCTGGTTTGGTTTTCCATATGTGGAGGTGTGTCTGTTCTCACACTCTGTGAGATCCAGTCCCCCCTCCCCACAGAGAGCAAGTAGCCATGCCCCCACGCCCCAAGGTACGGTTTATCCATGCTTGTTGCATGGGCTCACGGCCGACAGATAAACGGACAATCCCAATGGTGCCAATTTCAGGTGGAGGACAAGGAGCCCGCAGTGTCTTGTCGCTGAGACAAGGTTAAGTTAAAAAGAGCCGTAGCAGCACCAGGCAATGGGAAAGGCAGCTGTGAAAACCTCAGGCATCTGAGAGATGAAGACCTCGGAAGGCGAGGAACCCTGTCCGACCAAGGAGGAGATTATATTTGGGCAGGCGACCTCGGGATTAAGAGAGGCAGCCTCCTGACCTTGACGCAGGCAAAGCTAACTCTCGCCCCAGCATCAACGAGAAGTCAGGCGAGCTCGGATTGTTCAGCGTACCCATGACCCCTGACTCGGATGCCTTCCGGTCAGGACGCACGCGGTACCCGAGTCGCAGAATGAAGACTGCTTCCCCTCGGAAACGCCTTTGGTGTCAGTGGCCTCCCCGGGCCTCTCCGGAACGGAGACGTGCAATGCTTCCATGGAATGCTAACTATGGCACACGAATATGTAGGACGCATGGTCGACGTCACCCCCACCGGTCCTCGGCTCAGATTTCTGCACCTGCAGGAGACTTAGCATCCTGCTCACACAGGCGGCTCGGCAGCGTGGTTCCTTCCGAAGGGCCTTCCGCCTGGAAAATGGCGAAGCCACACAGAACGGCCCAGGAGCCTGTGTCCCTGGCTCGGGAGGCATTCGTAAGAATTCAGAGAAGTCGCTCTTGCCCTCCCATGGCACTGCATGTGGCTGTCTTCAGAGTCCCTGTGGTGGTCGGGAAACCACAGGGCTCCTGAATGAACAGGTGATGACTGTCACACGAGGTCACTCCGCCCTTGCAGCAACCGAGATTACCTGGAAGTCCGCTTCAGAAAGTAATTTTTTCGCTTTCGAATGTGAATGTCAGAGTGTCAGACCTCTGAAGCAGCTCCTCGCTCACTCACTGCGAAATCGACTTGCACCTTTCGGAAAGAATCCCGCCGTCAACCAAACGAAGAGAAACGCGGGATTGACGTGACTGTTCACAGCGGCGCAACTCACAACGGCCAGAAGCGGGAAACAGCCCGCGTGTCCACGGAAGGCTCAATGGAGACACAAATCGTGATGTGTGCGCACAACAGAACACGATCTAGCTGTAGAAAGACGTGAACACGGCCACGTACTATCATGTAAAGGACCGTTGACAACATGATGCTGAGCGAAAGAGGCAGACACGAAAGTTTAAGTATTGTGTGCGGTTCGATTTCGATGAGATATCTGAACAGAGACAGAAAGTAGGTTGGCGGTTGCCGGGGGTGGGGTGGAGAGGGGGCTGGGATGTCGCATCACTGCTTACTGGGCGTTGGGTGTGATTTTGGGGTGACGAAAATCTTTTGGAACTAGGTGATGGTTTCTGCAACATCACGAATGTACGAAATGCCTCTGCCTTGTTCACTTTAAAATGAGTAGTTTTATTTTACGTGCGTTTCAGCTCAAGTTTTTCGAAGGCGTGATTTAAAGGGTAAGAAGTAGGTATTGACTGCTACGTTACCTGTGAGGGCTTCGTCCCAGGAGATTTCGTGTTTTCTTCTCGGGGGAGAAACTGTCCGAGACGCGTATAACATCTTACTTTCCTATTGCTTTTCAAAGTGCCTCTTAGAGATCTTTAAGAACGATTGGTTCTGAGGTGAAGGAAAATCCGTATCCTGTGGAGCTGGCAACTAGAAGGCAGCACTAAGTCGCAGGTCGTGTCCCCAAAATCACATAAAGGAAACGTAGATTAAGTAGATTAAGATGCGCGGTCGGGACGTTCGACGTGGGTTCCCGGGAAGGGGGTGCACGTGCTCCCAGGTAAGAAGCGTGACATGCTGCCATCGCCCCAGGGTGTGTAAAATAAGGTGTCGGTCAGCACCCAAGACCTGCTTAAGGATGTGGGACTTCAGCCCCGCCCAGAGCTGCGGGGTCGGAGTCTGCGTTTCGGCTGCGTCCTCAGTGGTCCCCACAATTGACCGGTCCGTCGCCCGAACACGTGTTATTTTGCCTTCGAGAAAATGTCGCCACGAGAGCTCCAGGTGTTCGCAAGGCTCCTCTCCTCCTGCAAGGCAGCCCAGAACATTCTACGCGGCCGCTCACATCGGAGCCCCACAAGGGGCAAGGCGGTCACGCTGAGCTCCGCCAGCCCTC
>NW_011889272.1:180256-181953 GCF_000151845.1 Pteropus vampyrus | reverse complement strand
ACACACACACACACACACACACACACACACACACACACACACGCTTCTTTTTCCATCTAACTTCTAGAGAAGGGTGGGATGCCCTGCAGCTCCCAGGGACAACACGTGCATCTTCGTGTTGCATTTGAGTATGCTCTGAGTTCTAACAGCTTTAGGTTAACAGGGAGAATTCTCAAACTGTACCCTTAACTGGCAGGAACGCAGCTCCGCTGCAGGGCATGGATGCGGTGTCTGCAAAGTCCCGTGGGCATTCGTAAGAATTCAGAGAAGTCGCTCTTGCCCTCCCGTGGCACTGCATGTGGCTGTCTTCAGAGTCTCTGTGGTGGTCGGGAAACCACAGGGCTGCTGAATGAACAGGTGATGACTGTCACACGAGGTCACTCCGCCCTTGCAGCAACCGAGACTACCTGGAGGTCTGCTTCAGAAAGTAATTTTTTCGCTTTTCAATGTGAATGTCAGAGTGTCAGACCTCTGAAGCAGCTCCTCGCTCACTCACTGCGAAATCGACTTGCACCTTTCAGAAAGAATCCCGCCGTCAACCAAACGAAGAGAAACGCGGGATTGACGTGACTGTTCATAGTGGCGCAACTCACAACAGCCAGAAGCGGGAAACAGCCCGCGTGTCCCCGGAAGGCTCAATGGAGACACAAATCGTGATGTCTGCGCACAACAGAACACGATCTAGCTGTAGAAAGAAGTAAACACGGCCACGTACTATCATGTAAAGGACCGTTGACAACATGATGCTGAACGAAAGAGGCAGGCACGAAAGTTTAAGTATTGTGTGTGGTTCGATTTCGATGAGATAGATATCTGAACAGAGACAGAAAGTAGGTTGGCGGTTGCCGGGGGTGGGGTGGAGAGGGGGTGGGATGTGGCATAACTGCTTACTGGGCGTTGGGTGTGATTTTGGGGTGAGGAAAATCTTTTGGAACTAGGTGGTGGTTTGTACAACATCACGAATGTACGAAGAGCCTCTGCCTTGTTCACTTTAAAATGAGTAGTTTTATTTTACGTGCGTTTCAGCTCAATTTTTTCGAAGGCGTGATTTAAAGGGTAAGAAGTAGGTATCAATTGCTACGTTACCTGTGAGGGCTTCGTCCCAGGAGATTTCGTGTTTTCTTCTCGGGGGAGAAACTGTCCGAGACGCGTATAACATCTTACTATCCTATCGCTTTTCAAAGTGCCTCTTAGAGATCTTTAAGAACGATTGGTTCTGAGGTGAAGGAAAATCCGTATCCTGTGGAGCTGGCAACTAGAAGGCAGCACTAAGTCGCAGGTCGTGTCCCCAAAATCACATAAAGGAAACGTAGATTAAGATGCACGGTCGGAACGTTCGACGTGGGTTCCTGGGAAGGGGGTGCACGTGCTCCCAGGTAAGAAGCGTGACATGCTGCCATCGCCCCAGGGTGTGTAAAATAAGGTGTCGGTCAGCACCCAAGACCTGCTTAAGGATGTGGGACTTCAGCCCCGCCCAGAGCTGCGGGGTCAGAGTCTGCGTTTAGGCGGCGTCCTCAGTGGTCCCCACAATTGACCGGTCCCTCGCCCGAACACGTGTTACTTTGCCTTCGAGAAAATGCCGCCACGAGAGCTCCAGGTGTTCGCAAGGCTCCTCTCCTCCTGCAAGGCAGCCCAGAACATTCTACGCGGCCGCTCACATCGGAGCCCCACAAGGGGCAAGGCGGTCACGCTGAGCT
>NW_011889272.1:176468-179206 GCF_000151845.1 Pteropus vampyrus | reverse complement strand
GAGTTGTCATCAACAGACATTATGACCTCATTCCTGACCCAGCCGACCCCCAGCTGTCCCTTCGGCTCACAGAAACATGCACCCCCATCCACTTCTGCATCCTGTAAACGTACCATCCATTAACTCGAACACATAAAGAATGTAAGAAGTGGACAGAGAATCCCTCTGCTCACCATGAATGACTCTCAGAGGCGGACGCTGCTCAGACACAGACAACCAGCCGGCAGGTGGGGCCTGGGGCACAGAGCGGTAGGTGTGCCAGCTCGGGACGGTCCTCGAAACGGACCATGAGGGGCCAGCCAGAGGTCTGGACTGAGGTGGGTGGCTTTGGATGCCCAAACAGACATGGGGCCAAGAGTGAGGGAATGACCACCAAGTGTGAATTGTTCCCTCCGGGAATCGTCCTCACACACACCTCACACGTGTGCACCTCACACACATGCAATGTCAAATGCATGCACCTCGCACACATGCACCTCACACACATGCAATGTCACATGCATGCACCTCACACACGTGCACTTCACACACATGCAACGTCACACGCATGTACCACGCATATGTGCACCTCGCACATGTACACCTCACACACATGCAATGTCACATGCATGCACCTCACACACATGCACCTCGCACATGTGCACCTCACACACATGCACCATCACACACGTGCATCTCACACACATGCACTTCACACGCATGCACATTGCACGCATGCATGCTCCCCCACATGCACCTCACACACGTGCACCTCACACACGTTCCCTCACACACATGCATCATCGCACGCATGCGCACTCACACGCGTGCACCTCACGCGTGTGCACCTCGCTCGCATGCACCCATTTTGTTATGTGCGCCCCACCCGCACCAGCTGCACACGTATGAGCCAGGGCACGACGTGCCGTGACACACAGCCCCAGTGGCCTCCAGAAGCAGCATTTATTCTTTGCTCACACGCCTTTCCGACGCCCAGGTCCCCGCTCTGCCCGGGCTCCTGCGGTTTCTCCCTCTGTCACCTGGTGGGTCTGCACGGCTCAGGGTCTGTACAGAGCCACCGTCCATGCTCCCTCAGGGACAAAAGACAGAGCCTGGAGCATTGCCCATGAGGCTGCGTGGAGCTGGGACGGGGGTGGTGTCCATCACCTCGGCTGGACAGAACTCAGGCATAGGGCCACCCCACCTGCCAGGGAACTGGGAAGTGCAGTGAGGCACGAGCCCAGGAGAAAAGGGAGCGAACCCGTGAGCCTCTGCCGCAGGGCACCACGTAGGGACCACAACGACGAGTCAGTCGGGTCTAAGATAGTCATGGAGGAAAAAGCTTTTAGCAAACGGTTTCACCCGGCTAAAGAATGCCTTAGGTCCACCCCGGTTCTCTTCACCGTGGCCTTGAGTTAGAAACAACAACCACGCACCCAAATAATCAGGTTAGTGGGGGGAGGGGCCCGAAACAGCTAAATGCGCTCCGGGGAACACACACAGATTAAAGCCACCAAACTGTACCCATGGTGTCGGTCGCCAAGCGCATCAGCAGCAGAGATGACGGCAAACTGAAGCCCGGAGCGGAGGCGAGTGCGCCGGTCCCAGTCTCCATGGCGACGCGCCTTGCCTCTCCACGCCGGGGGTCAGCCAGGCAGCGGTCAGCAAGACACCGCCCGCGAGCACGCCCTGCCGGCCACCAGCTCTGTGCGCTCGGCCAGCTAAGGATGCCTCCTACGCCCTGAGATGGTCGAACAACATGGAAAGAACCGTTCGTACATCGTGACCTACGAAATTCAGATTTCACGGTCTGTGCACGAACTTGTGTGGGCACACGGCCAGGCCCACGTGTTTCGATGCTGTCTGTGGCTGCTGCCACGTCACAGCGACAGAGCCGAGGCCTTACGACGCACGGCGTGGCTCACAGGGCCAAAGCGGTTACTGTCTGGCCGGGTCCCGTGAAGCCTCCCAGCCCCCAGGCAAAGCCACGCCGGTTCCTCTCTGTCATGAAATACAGCACGTGTCCGCTTCTCAAGGTGCAATGTGCCAACTCTTCCAGCTTTTCGGTGTCTCTGCCTCAACCAAGTCGCAGGTCGGCAGAGTTCACACCACGTGGGGCTCTCAGCGAGGACACCAGCTACCACGATCTGAGGCGACCGCCAGTCCCCTCTGGTTTTTCCACGGACAAACTGGGGAGATGTCGCTAAAACTCAACGGTTTTCAGACAAAACAAGGCCTCTGTAGGATCTGGACAGCTTCCCACCGTTTCTTCGAAGTGCGTCTCACTGAAACCCCATCGCTCCCGCCCACAGCAGCTGGGGATTCAAAACTGCTTCCTGCGCGGGGGATTGATTTCACTATCGTATACACATCCTCCATCAGCTTCCTGGAGCTGCCCTAACGAAGTCAAAGCCGGCCTCTGAGCAAGTCCGTCCGAACTCGAATCCCAAAATAATTCTCGCTAGGCCATCTTTGCGGCACTGTCTCTGCCCGAGGATCGAAGACCTCGAATGGATTCGCTGCCCCTCCCTCCACACACGCACACACCATATATAGATGCTCTGGCCCCACCTGCACCGCGGGCCCTTCCTCCCTGCCCGAAACAAAGTGTCTAAAGCGTCTCTTCAATGTTCATCACATCCAGACTTGAATTCCTAAACTCGACTTTCTTCTCGCTTATACTTGTCTGCACTTAACAAAATTAGATGGAGCATCAGTGCAACTAATAAAAACCATGGACAGCTCTTCACAGATTTTCT
>NW_011889272.1:160089-176418 GCF_000151845.1 Pteropus vampyrus | reverse complement strand
CTAAGATAGTCATGGAGGAAAAAGCTTTTAGCAAACGGTTTCACCCGGCTAAAGAATGCCTTAGGTCCACCCCGGTTCTCTTCACCGTGGCCTTGAGTTAGAAACAATAACCACGCACCCAAATAATCAGGTTAGTGGGGGGGGGGCCCGAAACAGCTAAATGCGCTCCGGGGAACACACATGGATTAAAGCCACCAAACTGTACCCATGGTGTCGGTCGCCAAGCGCATCAGCAGCAGAGTTGACGGCAAACTGAAGCCCGGAGCGGAGGCGAGTGCGCCGGTCCCAGTCTCCATGGCGACGCCCCTTGCCTCTCCACGCCGGGGGTCAGCCAGGCAGCGGTCAGCAAGACACCGCCCGCGAGCACGCCCTGTTGGCCACCAGCTCTGTGCGCTCGGCCAGCTAAGATGCCTCCTACGTCCTGAGATGGTCGAACAACGCGAAAAGAACCGTTCGTACATCGTGACCTACGAAATTCAGATTTCAGGGTCTGTGCACGAAGTCGTGTGGGCACACGGCCAGGCCCACGTGTTTCGATGCTGTCTGTGGCTGCTGCCACGTCACAGCGACAGAGCCGAGGCCTTACGACGCACGGCGTGGCTCACAGGGCCAAAGCGGTTACTGTCTGGCCGGGTCCCGTGAAGCCTCCCAGCCTCCAGGCAAAGCCACGCCGGTTCCACTCTGTCATGAAATACAGCACGTGTCCGCTCCTCAAGGTGCAATGTGCCAACTCTTCCAGCTTTTCGGTGTCTCTGCCTCAACCAAGTCGCAGGTCGGCAGAGTTCACACCACATGGGGCTCTCGGCGAGGACACCAGCTACCACGATCTGAGGCGACCGCCTGTCCCCTCTGGTTTTTCCACGGACAAACTGGGGAGATGTCGCTAAAACTCAACGCTTTTCAGGCAAAACAAGGCCTCTGTAGGATCTGGACAGCTTCCCACCGTTTCTTCGAAGTGCGTCTCACTGAAACCCCATCGCTCCCGCCCGCAGCAGCTGGCGATTCAAAACTGCTTCCTGCGCGGGGGATTGATTTCACTATCTTATACACATCCTCCATCAGCTTCCTGGAGCTGCCCTAACAAAGTCAAAGCCGGCCTCTGAGCAACTCCGTCCGAACTCGAATCCCAAAATAATTCTCGCTAGGCCATCTTTGCGGCACTGTCTCTGCCCGAGGATCAAAGACCTCGAATGGATTCGCTGCCCCTCCCTCCACACACACACACACACACACCATTTATAGATGCTCTGGCCCCACCTGCTCCGCGGGCCCTTCCTCCCTGCCCGAAACAAAGTGTCTAAAGCGTCTCTTCAATGTTCATCACATCCAGACTTGAATTCCTAAACTCGACTTTCTTCTCGCTTATACTTGTCTGCACTTAACAAAATTAGATGGAGCATCAGTGCAACTAATAAAAACCATGGACAGCTCTTCACAGATTTTCTAATCATCTCTTATGGTTACAAATTTTTTTTTTTTTTCTTCTCCCTGTGAAAAGAGCTCTGGGGACGTCTTCTCTCGGCAACTTTCAGATCTAACGCGTGGCCGTGTCAACTGTAGCCGTCGTGACCTCGGTGACACCCCCAGGCCTTCTTTATCCTCCAACTGGACATTGGTACCTTTCGGGCCCCTTCACCCCCTCCCTCCACCCTCTAGCCCCCACCTCCGGCAACGACAAATCCGGTCTTTTTCGATGAGTCTGGTTGCCTTTAGCTTCCACATGGAAGTGAGATCATAGGTATTTGTCTTCCTCTCTCTCTGACTTACTTCACTTAGCGTCATACCTTCCAGGTCCATCCACGTGGTCGCAAGGGGCAGGATTTCCTTCCTTCTACGGCCGAGGAGTCCTCCGTTGTCTGTATGGACCGCATCTTCTTCGCCCAGTCAGGAATCACGGTGTGATGAGCGTGCACACAGGGACGCTTCTCCGACAAAGCGACTTCATTTCCTCCGGATAAACACCCAGAAGCGAAACAGCGGGATCCTACGGCTGTCTCGTGTTCACTTTTTGACGAAAGCTCCGTCGTATTTGTCACAACGGCTGTCCAAATCATCGTGTTTTTTCTCACTGGCTTTCGCCTGTGGCCCGCCGCTCTGCGGGCCGGCGACAGCTTTCCACATCCCACGAGTCACACAAGTGGGCTTTGGGCACCTTGGGTTGTCATCGGTTAAGTGACTGCTAGTGGACGAAGCTACACGTTTTCCAGCAACGTTAGCTCATTTTTGATCTTCTGGCCATAATTCACACGCGGCCTGACCAACTAAGTCTTCCGTGTCCGCAGGTTCCCATCATGTCACACGTCAGTGGGCAATGGCTTGATAACATCACTACATAGCATCTTCAAAGGTTCGAGGTGTTTTAAAAGTCTTATTATTATTAAGCAGTAGCTACACACACACACACACACACACACACACACACACACACAGTCGAGAGCCAGTTCCTGTCACGTGAAGTCACAAATTCGATCACGAAGTGGTGACTCCCTTTCATGGGAGAAATTACAGAAGCTGACGTTTGCGGCCCAGATCCAGAAACTGTGGGTAATACAAACACCCAGCAAACGGTCTTCGGCTGAAACAGAGACCAAACATTCCCTCACGCAGCCACGATCATCATCCAAACTAACTCCTGACAATGAACAGATGGCACGGAGTGTTGTCAGGATGACCGCGTTTCGGCTTTACGTAATCGAGATGTCCGATGAGGCAGAAGAGACGTGACTTAAGGTTGCTAACATCATGAACGACGGGCACGCCTTCTATTCCCGGCATCTCTGACCTTGTGACATTTCAACGACCTTTTCAATCCGTCTGAAGATATTCAAGACAGAACTTGGGCCTGTTGATTCCTACAAAGAATTCGATCGTCTTTCCCCGCTTGTGGGAAAGCGAACCACATTTGAATACGCCGCACGGTTTAACCACCTCCATAGGTTTCTGATAAGAGCTACTGTGAAATAATTTCCCTCCCTTGATAGAGCAGAAGTCTGTATGCGAGTGAGTCAGCACCTCGGAGACGAGATAATGCAAGTCTGAAGGTGTGAAGATGGGGCTTATAGAGGACGTATTTCCTCCTCATGTTATGACGGGAAACTGTTTCTTTCGCTGGGCGCTACGGGCAGAGTCCGGCCAGTGTAGCGTGGTCTTCCTAAGACTGTAAGGGACGACATGACTTTCTGAGGGAGAAATCCGCTAGACTGTGGCATGGCCTCGGTAGGGAACTCGGCGGCTTTGGGTCACTTCCAAGTTCCCATGCAGGGACCCCGCGCTCACTCCCGAGGCCGTGGAGTCAGACAGACGACAGAACCTCATGATCGTTGATCGCATTGGCCTCCAAGGCCGAGGAGCTTGTCCAGCGGCGGAGGTGACATAGCCAGGAAGGGTCGAAAGATTCAGAGTTGGCAGTAGAATTAAAAACCCTACGTGTTCACTGTAGAATCTTCTAAGCTTTGACTCTTTCAGAAGAAAGGTGTCGATCATGAGTAGTTATAAGCCAATTGCGAGACTTCATCGGTGGCCGAAGCGGGAAGCCATCTAAATTGTCTGTCACGGCCCTGCACTGTCCCACAGCGTGCGAGTACTCGGGTGCTTAACCCGCCTTTCCCCGCCTGCTCCTCCCTTGGTCCCCGTGTGCATCATATGGTGGGAGCGAAGGCAGAAGTCTCGGAGTCTGCAGAGGGTCTGCAGGTCACCCTGCAGCCCAGGTCCCAAGCCTCAGCACCGGCGTCAGGCAGCCGGGCGGCCCACAGCGTCAGCAGGTACGGGCAGGGCTCGAGAACGCGCATCTGCAACAAGCTCCCACGCGCCCACCTTCCAGAACCATCTAGAGTTTAGTTAAAGAAGCATAGGGAGGAGCAGAGAGCCTGACCGCTAGCTCGCATGTGACTCTGCCTGGACTTGTGCTCGCTGGGGTTTTATTGCTACGTGCTTTCTTTAATGCAGCGCACCCCCATCCCATCCACGGGGGACATGTTCCCAGACGCTCACTGGACGCCTAAACACTCGGAGAGCACCGGACACTCTATACAAGATGTTTTTCTCCTCTCCATACACAACTATGATAAACTCCTTTATCCATTAGGCCCAGTGAGACATTACTGACAATAACTAACAATGAGATAGACTATAACGATACATTGTAATAAAACTAATGCGAATGACGTGGTCTCTCTCTCTCTCAAGATATCTTACCGTGCTGGGCTCACGCGTCTCGTGATGACGTCAGATGACACCATGCCCATGCAACAAGGCCGCTCAGAACGGCGTGCGATTTACACACACGCGTCAAGCCTCCCGGGCCCGGAGGATGCTAAGTGCAAGCAGAGAGTGCGCGATGTTTTTAGATGTAAGGGGACATAGGAAGAAGTCGGGGAGGGGAATATGTGGGAATAAATATAAGAATAGCTTAGGAGCAAATGTTTTTTCTCCAGGAAAAAAACCATGGCTACGTATTGAGGTAAACACTGTGCTGCATCTGCACCGCGTGGCGTGAGGGTCACTTAGGAAGATAAGGCATTTTATCACCCTGTTGTTTTTTGAAGGGAGGGAGGAAAGGAAGGAGGGGGTAGGGAGAGAGAGGGGGGAGGAAAAGGAAATAGGCCAGAAGGAAGCGAAGCAGAGGGAATAAAGCCGTGGAAACAAAGCCGTGGAAACTCGGACGGGGCCGCGAAGCCCCAGCTCGTCCCACCTTCATCGAACACAGAGTGGCCGCAGCGGCCTGGTGCGGTGGCCCCGGATGCTGGCCCGCTGCGGTGCCACTGTGCCCAAAGCACGGATGTGAAGCTGCTCGAGCTTCTGGACAGCGGTGTGAACCCAGGCTCGGTGCGGACACGGCGAGGCCGCGCAGCCGCCTCCCTCTGGAGTCCATCACCCTTGGCGGGAGCCCAGGACACCCTCTGTGCCCTGAGCCCTGAGCCCCGGCCTCCGGGCAGCAGGCAGCCCCGGCTGGCCCCCATCCCTCCATCTCTCCTGCCGTCCCCGATGGCTAGCAGCTACGATTAAAAATCCTCTCTCTTCCGGAATCCGTGTGCTCCGCATGACCCGTTAACTCCGGGAAGGCGCAGCCTGGTGTCGGCGTCTCAAAGTCATTTCTGGTGGCGGGAACAGAAACACCAGAGTCAGAGGGGTCATCACCGGTTATGTACAGCCACCAAATATGAACGTGCAACCATAAATGCACGCACATGTGCACGTGCGTGTGCGCCCACGGCATAAGTGTGTGCCACACGCACACACAGCTACACATGCGTGCATACGCACGAGCACACCCACGTGTGTGCACGCGGCACACAAGCACACAGACACACAAGCATGTGAGTACACACGTGTGCATACGCATTCACGCGAGCACGCTGTTAAATTAACCAAACAGGGAGCCCGTAAATGCCACAAGCTTACGAAACTAAAGGGCTAAGGACAACCAGTCACAAACGGCCACTGGGCTGGAAGCTACAGCCAATCGAGACTTCCCTAGCTTTGCTTCCCGCTTTTGTCCGTACGACTATGTCCCCAGCTGCTAAGCGTTTTCGTTTGCCACTGCCCGAGTTGAACCAACGCCACTCTAAAGACAAAGACGTTGGACCTTGGGACCGCGGTACCCAGTCCGCCGACCGTCCTGCAAGAGGCTACGTGAACAGTGCCTGTCGTACGATCTCTCATCCCAACGACGGCCTGGCCACCGCGAGCTCCCAGGACGCGGAAGGGAGCTTTTCATAGCCGGAGAGCTTGTCGCGGGAAGGCGGCGGCCCCTGCAGGCGCTGTGTTCACGCCCCACTAACATGCCGACCGAAGTTTAGCATAGACACCCAAGCCTCACGTATCCCGAGGCTTCGTCCTGGACAGACGAGGCAAGGCCTGCTCTGCTCCAGCCGAAGCTAGAACAGTGAGTGGTAAAGAACCAGCTAAAACGGTAAAATAAAATGAGATGGGCTCAGAGAGCAGTGGACCGGGGGGTGGGAAGGGGCGGGGGGGCCTCTCTACCTTTACCCCAGATCCTCAGAGCAGGTAGGCAGGTGCCCAGGTGGGCTGCAGTCTGAAAGTGGAGGAGGCACGCCCCATTCCCCTAGTCCCTGTCTGCAGACTCGAGAGGCTGCACTGGGTGTCAGCAAAGAATTTTTCAGGATGCCTGATAGGATCCAAGGGAGCAAACTGCCTTCACGTCTTAGTCTTACGTAAACACATTCCAAAAAGTGCCACTGTGTTTTCGGTCACAGGGTACCTTCAACTTGCCTTCTGGCTGTGTGGGAGCTTGAGAAATATCTTTCACGTCGTAATTAAAATATGGCCTGGATCTGCCGAGGTCCACACGGAAGGAGATTATCAGCGAGGCAGGGTCCCCTGGGGACCGGCTAAGCCCAGGTTTCAGAAGGGCTTCTGGTGTGGTCTCTATCAGGCAGTTTTAAGTAATCAGGAGAAATTGGGTGGTAAATGAAACCTCGTTTTCAGAGTCCAAAGTTGAAAACGGATTTTCTTTTCGTCCTTCGGTACGGTTTTAACACAGCGGGGCAACCACGAGAGAGTCGCGAGGTCCTTCGAGCCCTCGCGTCGAACGCCCGTCGTTCTAGGAAGCTGTCCGTCAATTTCAGCAGCATTTTCGTACCACGTCTTAGGCGTTCCCTAGGGCTTCATACGAAATGGTCACGCTGTCATCGACAGAAAGGAAAAGAAAGCCCACGTACAGAAGCACCGCACTTGCAAATCCGCGTGTGCGCGCGTGTGTGCGTGTGCGCGCGTGTGTGTGTGTGTGTGTGTGTGTACGATCCTCCGGGTGACACGCTGTCTATACGTTTTCATTTCAAGGATGACAGGACACATTCTGTATTACACTGCAGCTTTGTGCACCCCGGGAACAACACGAATTTCCCCAACAACTGAGAATCACAAAGAAAAGATACTTTGTGCAATTCGCACAAGGTGAAAAATTAGAATAACGTCGGGAAATGTGGCCACTAACTCCCTGTGGCCGGATTCGGCTAAAGGCATCAGTCAAGGTTCGCTGGGCTGTTTCTAGTTGCATTGCGAGGTGTTCTGTTTCGCCCGTGCCCTGTACGCACGTCCGCGTGACGCGGCCAGACCCCACAGGGCCGGAGTGGACGCCACCCCTCTCGGCCTGCCTCTGCCACGTGCGGCACCCGCAAATCCTTCACCGCGCACCCACAAAAACACGCGACTCCTCACCAGATGCACGCGCGACTCCTTCTTGATCCAGCAGGACACCTTTGCCAGCGTCAAGGAAAGAAGCTCACTCCGAAAAGGTGCGCAGCAAGGTGCCCGCCGCCCCCGCCCGCATCGGGGAGCAGCCCGGCCGGTTCTCAAATTCAGCTACGCTTTTAAATCGCTTACGTTGTCAGCTATTATGTTACCTTTTTTTCTTTGAAGTCTCACGCACTTCTGATTTTCTTCCAAATTAATAAGTACGAAAGTACTAAGTATCGAAGGACTTAATAAGTACCGATGAAGTACTGAAAAATACTAACTCCTGCTCGACGTGGGAAGGGTGGTATGGGCACTTTCGTGGCCCAAACAGGATCACGGTCCAGCAGGAGGGCAGGGGACTTCGCGGGACCCTGCTGGTGGCCGTGGCTGGTTATCTGAACTGAAACGACACGGCCCTTACCTCGCGCAGCTTGTATGAGCCGGGAACTTGGGAGCAGCCTGTGCGGAAGGTTCTGGCTGTTCACGTGAGGCTGGACGTGGAGAAGGCGGGTCGTGGACACCACGCAGGGCGTGCACAGAGCTGGCTGTTTGGTGCTGGCAGCTGCCAGGATGCACGGCCCTTCCCCTGTGCATGGCTGCATGACCGTCTTCGTGACGTGACCACTGGCTTTCGGCAGAGTGAGATGCCCAGGACGCAGGCGGCGCTGCCTGGAAGGCTTGTTGGCTGCCATCTGGGAGACTGGCCGCCTCACTCAGTTCCCCGGAAAACGGCGACGGAATTGTCAAAGCCCACAGGCGTGCTGCAAGCTTGGTGGGAAAACAGGGCCAGGACCGAGCCGGCGGCTTAGGGACCGGCTGGCCCCGGACCAGGATGGCCCCAGCCCGGATTTCAGCACACAAAGGTGCGTGGCAAACACAGGATTCGGCGGAGGTCAGGGAGGGACCCGGGACCACAGGCGAGGCAGCGCCCGAGGGGCCGAGGCAGCAGGGGTCGAAGTCGGAGAATTACTTGGACTCCGGCCACTGCAGACGACCTATCCAGCTGTGGACAAGGTTCCAGGCCGCAGCTGCAGGAGGAGAGGCCAGCCCTCCGAGCACGGGCTGGCTGCAGGTCGGGGTAGGCGTATGGGCTGTCAGGAACGATGGGGCTACTCAGGAATCAGACAGGCGTTGGGGCCAACGCTGAGCACAGCCACCCCCCTGGGGCCACGGCCCTCCCCAAAACACGGGCCGTGAGGCCAGGGACAGACGCAAGATCTCCAGAGGCCACTCTTGGGTGCGTGTAAGGGGCTGGCTACCTGCCACAGGACGCTCTGCATCTACTGTGTGACGGAGAGGAAGAGGGTGGCCGCCCGCCTCTGTCCCCACAGAGAACCCAGCAGACCCCAAGGCCATCAAACCAATGCTAGTCCCTGGGGGTGCCCCAGGACAAGCAAACAGCGCCCTTGCCCCAAGGCGGGCCTGCAGCTCCGCTCCGAGCGGGCGGTGACCGTCCCCTGGCGAGCCCTGTGCCAGCCGTCTCTGGGGCATCCGGCAGATGGAGCCCCAGGGTTTTCGAAGCTAGACAGTTTGGGGGTTCGTCTCTCAGCTGCAGGTCGTAAAGGGTGGTGGGCGTGATGTGGGGTTCCAGCGTGATGTGGGGGAACAGCCCGGGGTTTCCGCCCCGCCCCCAGCGCAGTGGCCAGGCCGGGGAGCAGGAGGCTGTCGGACCGTGTGCGGCCTCGGCCCCCCCATCAGCAGTCACCCCGTCAGGCGCATCCTCTTCGCAGAGGAGGCTGCTGCCAGTGCCCAGCACTCACTGCTACCATCGCCACCTCGAACTGGAAGAGGAAGTGGAACCGGAAAGTTCTGGAAGGAGGCGAGCGGAGCCCGGGGCTGAGGGGCCGGGCCGGCGGAGGCCGGGACGGGCTGAGGGGCATGAGTCACCCACTCGGTCCTTGGCGCCGGCGGGGCGACGGGTGGCGTCAGCGCACGGGGACTTCTTGATTCTCCCGGAGACAGAAGCACCGCCAGCCGGGCGGGGGCCGAACGGCGTGTTTCTGGAATTGTCCGGGACGCGCCCTCATTTTCGCCAGGCAGCCGCTGTCACTCGGTCACGGTATCTGTGTTCGAGGTACAGGGGAGGGGTCAGTGCCTGCAACATCTATCCCTTCATCCAGAAAGCAGAAACTGCCCTTGCAGGTGCAAAGAACGGCGGTCCCCAATCTCTGTGGCACCAGGGACCGGGGCTCCTGTGAGCATCTGATGCCTGATGACGCGAGGTGGAGCTGAGGCGGTGACTCTGGTGCTGGGGAGCGGCTGCAGATCCAGAGGAAGCTTCGCCTGCTCATCGCCGCTGACCGTGTGACCCGGTTCCTAACAGGCCACGCACCGGTACCGGTCTGCGGCCCAGGGATTGGAGACCCCTGACCTAGAACATTTCTAAGTGTCTAATTGCCCCAAGAGGGGTGTAAGACCAACCTCAGCGTCACGAGAGGCTGAGGCCACGAGGCTTTTCCGGAATCACACATGAACACAGCTTCCCGCAGGGTATGCCGTGCAGTGGACTCGTTCAAGTGCCTCCGTTTAAAAATGAGGATTTTACTCTGGGCGATAAACACACACAACAGAACATACCCACGTCCAATGATCATGGACACCCGCAAATTATACCCTTGTATTCAACCAACGTTACCCCCAAAAAACTTAGGAAAAATTTTAAAAAATAATAAAAATAAAAACGAGGGCTTTATGGGGGAGGGACAATGTCCTCCATTTCACAGGGACAAAGTAAAATCTTAAACAACTGGCTCTCGGAGAGCTTAAATGATGGACTCCATGATTCTCAGGAAGAGAAGGGTGACTTAGCTCACCGCCGTCACGGGCTCTGTTGACAGACGCATCTTCCCAGGGAGGTGCGGGATTGCGTTCTAGCTGATGAGATCCAGGCAGGGCACCCCTGGAGGTGCGGGGGACGTCCCTCCATGCCTCTCTCCCTTCTTCTGCGTCTTCCATTCACCTTTGAGCCTAGAACATACTCATCTGGAGAAGCCACCTCGCAAAATTACAAGGCCATGAGCGGGAGGATTCGGGGTACCGGCTGAAGACGAGACAGCGCCAGGGGACCCCCCGGGCTGCCGGTGAGCATGTGCGCCACAGCCCCAGGCCTGCACGAGCCCTGTCTGGGACTTCTGTGTAGTGCAAAGAAGTGACCGGCTACTTCGCTATCGCCGTGCGCCGTGCAGCCCCAGCATGAGTCCTAGGACTGGCCCAGTGTGGCCCAAACCTATCTGGACGCGGAACCTCTTTCTCCTTGTGGCATCTATGAACAGCATCCCGCTCAACTGAGGGGTGGCCTGGGGGAAGGGAGTGAGCGTCAGTGGCATGTGCCGCAGGGCAGGGCAGATTCCCCAGGGTGTGTGTGGCAGCAGGACGCCCCAGGCCCGCCTCCCGCCCCCGAGGGAAGCGCGTTCTCGGTGGAGAGGGTAGAAAGAATCCAACCCCCGGGCCGTTTCCTTCGATGGGGACACACAGGACGGACGGGGAAGCGTAGAAAGAATCCAACCCCCGGGCCGAAGCCAGAGTCAAAAGGAAAGTTTACTGGAGAAGCAGGGGACACTGCACAGATGCTCCAGAGCTTGGTGTCCTCTCAGAGGCACAGCCAGAGGGACTAAGGGCCGAGGACAGAATAAAGACGCGGAGGAGGCAGAGTGGAGGCTCCGTGAGGCGCCCTGACGCACGGGCGCGGCGCCCTCGACTTCCCGTGAGCTGCAATGTAAAGACTTTGTTGACCCATTTCCTTCGATGGGGACACACAGGACGGACGGGGAAGCGTATGCAGCGGAAAAGGTAAGAATGTGAGGAGCGGAAGGCCGGCCCGCAGCTCCCAGCCTTCATTCCATCGTTTCCCTCGGTTTCTGCCAAAGGGAGGGAATGATTTTATTTCGCGTAGGGCAGCCACTTAAAGACTGTTTGTCCTGCTTGCCTTGCACAGGTGCGGGGAACGAACTGCTCGCCGCCCCAGCAGAAACCTCCGTTCGGTCTGCAGGGATCCCCTGGCCTGGCCGCAGGCGCATTCTGCACGCGGCCGATGGCACACGCCCGATCCCTCGCCTCCTCCCACATCACTGGCATATCTGAAAACGACGCCGGGAAGCGTGACGTCGAAAGCCTATTAGTCGCCTTTATGTTCAGGACACAAATATCATAAATATCGGGTCCCACTGCGCAGTGTCCGATCCAGGTGTTTTTTACCGATCTGCATCAGCGGGTCAGGGGTCAGGATTTAAAACGTCTTCCGCGAACATCATCTACCTCGCAGATGCTCGCTACCCCTGCCACCTGCCTCCCAAGGGGATTCGAAACCAGCTCGGGCTCCTGAGGATTGTAAGCCTGAGGCGGACGGTGAGGTCACTTTGAGGAAAATTAGACTAGAATTTCAGGGCTGCCGTGGAGCTGTACTATCCAGGAGGGTAAAAATTCATTGTTTTCTCAACTGTCCCTATGCCTGGCCCTCTTTAAAAACAGGTGTAACTGGGCCCGCATTGCCTAGAGACCACTGTCCGGACAGCTGCCAGGTGTCCTTCACCACATCTGGCTGGCTTCCCTCTGTAAGGGACGTGCTTGGCCCATAAGGCTCCTCCCTGGACATCTAACTCCCAGATTCTGCTTTTAGAGCTGCAACTCACCACCGATGCCGCTTCGGGGAGGCAGTCTGAGAAACGGGGCTTTTGAAAGTCCCCAGGTGACTGGCAAGAGCAGGCGGGGCTCAGGGCTGTGCTCTAAAGGCCCGCGCGACTCAAAGTGTGAGCGGGCTGGTCGCGCACAGCTCAGCATCGCCCACATGCGGCCCCACGTACATCAGGACCGACCCGTGGGCCCCTGGTGATCTGTGAGGCTCACGACGCCACTCACGTGAGCCCAGCTCCTCTCCTCGGTTACCTGGTCGTGCCCGTGACTCCCTGGTTAAAGGTCCCTGAAATGCCACGCTTATGCCGTGAGTACAGGACACCGCCGTGGCTTCCGACGCAGGCTGCCTGCTGCTTCTGACTTGGGGAGCTGTGCTCAGCCTTCGCGCTCGGCCGGCCCCGGATCCGCTGAAAATGTGCCCTCTCCATGGCCATTGTCTTCCTCGTCACGCTGTATATTTTCGAGGCAGAGACAAGTCAGGAGTGAGCTGCCACAGGCCTCCTATCAGAAGCAAAAGTGAGGTTTTTGGACTTTCGAAAAGGTCATATACGATGTATTCCTCTCCGGCTTGTTTGTTCTGTCTCTGGGGCTCTCTCGGGAGCTCCCGGAGGGGTCCGCTCACATTCTCATGCCTTCTCTGCCATTGTCCGCCTCCTTGTCTGTTTTCTGTAGTTTCTGGAGCATTCCTTCGCCGCAGTTTCTGCGGTGAGCTCTCCCTGCCTTCACCCCGTCTCCTGAGCACGTACGTTTCCACGGCCGCCCGGCTGATTTGCAACCGCCAACGCTGACAACGGTTGCCTTGGGGACTTTCCGTGACAACCGGATTCCACTGTGCTCTTGCGAGCGGCAGGCTGTAAATGCCAAGAAATTATTTTGCCTCGGGAGCAGCCTCCGACGAACGCCCGATGGGCTCCGCGGTGAGCACATTCCCTGGGCGAGGCATCCCAGTCGTCCAGCGTATGCACAGCCTGTCCCTTTTCACGGCCTCGTAGTATTCCACGGTGTGAACGCCACGCTGCTGGCTTAATCCATCAGCAGTCGAAGGACCCCGACAGGTGATTCCCACTGGGGGCTCCGACAGACACAGCTGCTATGAACACGCAGTAACCTCTGTGGGAACATGACTTTCGTTTCTCGGGGCCAAAACCCAAGAGAGCTCTTGGGGGGGCGTGTGGCATTTGCATGTTTCCTGGCGTCAAGTTTTTGAAGTCTCGTCAATGCTGACGTCTATTGAAGGGTTTGCACTTGACTTGATAGCAACGGGGAGCATTTGCAGACTTTGGGCAGATAGTTCGTGACCGACGTGGCTATGCGGAAAGCGATAACCTCATGCAATATGGACTTGAAGAGACGGAGCCAGCGCGGAGACCACGGGCAGAAGGCCAAGGGGCAGAGCCAGGAGGGAGACGCTGGGCAAAGGCAGACGGAACAGGTCCCAGGGACAAAGTCCTTTGGAATTATACAGAGCTAATGCCACGGCTGAAAATGGATACCCTTGTAAAATATTTCAGGAGATATATAAACAAAGCAAAGCAGAGAAGACGAGTTGTTACATTTATTTTTAATTCACGTGTCCATTAAAAATGATTCCTGTAAACAAAACTAGGGCTTAAGTAATAGCCAAGAGAAAAAAAAAAAATTCCCTTGTCTGCAGCCTTCCAGGACTGCTTTTAATAAAATAAAACATGATGAGCTTCTGTGGCTACATGATGATTCTCCCCTAATATATTCCAATTCGAACTATTTTTGGAGAGCCCAATCTGAAAATTGCTCCCATATCTATAAAAAGCCATGTGTATTTTGAGAAATAAAAGATGAGAAGCAAGAAGAAAAAGATACTTTTTTTAAAAAAAAATGCTACAGCCCGTCTGGTTACAGCTTGAGCCAAAAATGTCTGTCCTGAGCAAAGCTCTGCCTCGGACGGTTTTAGAAAAGGAAGCATCCAGATAAAAATAAGCCTCTCGCAAACGGAGCCTGGACAAGAATCTGTCCCCAGAAAAAATCTAATTAAAAAGAAGTATTTTCTCACACGCACGTCTTATTTGGGGTCCCTTAAAGACAAAGTGTCGTTAAAGCTTTTAAAACAATCGTCCCAAGTTTACTCCGTACGGACGCCTTTGCAGTTCCTTACGAGAGTAGTAAAGTTGAAGGGGGGGTCGGATTTTGTTTTGTTTTCGGTAAAGCTGTTTTTCGTGACGCATCCCTCTTTACAGATAGGGAGTAGACGCATCGTTTCATTTCTCAAGCGTGGCTGCTCAGGAACGCCAATTTCGACAAAGAAGGAAAACCAACAAGGAAACAGAAAACCTGCGAAGATCTGATCTGTCTACACTCAGCTTGGCTAATCAGAGAGCTGGCACCAATCCTGAAAGCCCACGATACAAAGCGACTGTCGACAGCCCCAGTCAGAGAGGCCTGCGGACTGCAGGACGGGGGTAGGGTTTCCCCTCTATTAGTGGGTGTCCCTCAAAGCCTCTTTCTCAGCCTGTCCCCGTGTCCTCACCCACAAGGAACGCGGGCTTCCTGTTCCAAGGGTCCCTTCGTGACAACGGAGGTGACACTTCGTGTGGCAGAGCCAGCCCCAAAACTCTGAGGCCGCCTCTCGGGAGGAGGTGTCACGCGCATCTCTCTGCTCGTGGTCCAGAGGAGGCGGTTTGGGTTTTTCTGCCACACCGACGACGTCGGCATTCTCCTTCCGAGGCTGCCAAGGGTGGAAAGATTTTAGGGGATCGGGCACACATCAGAGTCCTTTAAGCGGCCTGCAAATCCCACTCCCCAGATGCTCTTCCATGTGAATATGTGCATTACCGGCCACGGCACAGAAAATGCGTTCTGTATCTAGTGTCCTGTCTACCTGCATTCCCGTTATAGGCGTTAAGGTGTCAGATGTGCCTACCCAAGCTCCAAGCTCGGGAGCGATGTCATACGTAAGAGATGTCGTATCTTTTATTCGTTAAACAAGGACGGACCTTTAAAACACCGCTTTTGTTCAAAAGCAGATCACACATTCATAGTTCTTCAACTTGCTGGGTTCGAACTCATTTTTTCAAAACTTAAATTATTTTTTGTGTGTTTAAGTACATCGGGTCCACTCGTGTGCGTGAAAATTAGGATATTTAGCAAGTGTACTCTGAGGCATCAGTAAAAGCATGTGGTGGGAGCATCTGCACCGCGGTAGCCAGGCTCCAAGGTATCCCCACGATGCTTACTGCCACCTGGAATGCAGGCTTCCCCACAGTCCACTCCCACGCTGGCCGGGCTGGCCCCACATGACTGACAGAATACAGCAGCAATGGCAGAGTGTGACTTCCAAGGCTGGGATGTAATAGGCACCGAAGCTTCCACCTGGGTCTTTGGATCCGCCACTCTAGGGAATGCCACTTGCCACGCTGCCAGGACATTCACGCAGACGTGAAGGCGCCACGTAGAGAGGGGCCGACTTGCCACCCAAGTGAGGGACCCACCGTGGGCACAGGTCCCCCAGCCCCAGTCGGCCGTCGGATAACTGCGGCCGTGGTCGGCACCTGGCCGGCCGTATCCTCCTGTGACAGTGAGAGCCACGTCACCCGGCAAAGTCACCCCCTCCCCCGATTCGTGACACATACATACTGCGGAGAGAACACATTATTACCATCGTTTGCAGCCAGTGCCTCTTGGCGGTGGTCTGGGACACAGACACTGGAGCTGGAACACGTACGTATGTACAAGCCGAACACGGATGACCCAGAGAAAGACTCGGCTCCAACAGAAAACAAAATGTTTCCAACTACCAGCCTTCCCAGTAGATACACACATTAAAGTGTCAAAAAATGAACATGGATATTCCCTACGTCAATTAACTTTTTTCTTCTTAGAACCACTGTATCTACCTACAAAACTCCTTTTTCTGATTATATTCTAATAAAGGAATTCAAGATGGTCTATATGCTTCTCCAGATCGTGTCATAATTGTCTTTATGTGGTTGTCCATGTGAATTAGAGTTATGAAATTATGTGACATATAATTTAATTGACAAAAAAATATAAATCGAATTGAGACTATGTAGAGCATGACTTAATTTCATTTACAAAAGAAAGCTTAATAGCTTAATTGAGCTGTGGGAAAAGACCGAGATAACATTGTAAATGGTCTATCAAACGTTTGTGTTGGGGAAGGGTTAAAGTCCCGTTTTTTCTTCATTCTGTGAAGGTAGCGGAATGCATATTAGAAGCTGCATTATAAATAAGTGTATCCTGGATATGCCAACCCCTCTGAATTGTTAAGAAACCAATTATTTCTCTGTATATAAAGAGTCTTATGAATCGGACTGGCTGTACATGGCTACATGTTTCAAGTCTTGCTACATCTCTGCCAAGATGAAGTTCTTCTTATGTTAGCCAACCTCTCTTTTAGCCACAGGTTATCAAATTACATTCATAGAATCAAATGTATGACAGCTCACAGATACCAACAACAATTCAGTTCCCAAAACTGTATGAGCACATCCGATATTCAGAATGCCT
>NW_011889272.1:152494-158454 GCF_000151845.1 Pteropus vampyrus | reverse complement strand
GGCTGCAAATCCCGCTCCCCAGATGCTCTTCCATGTGCATTACTGGCCACGGCACAGAAAATGCGTTCTGTATCTAGTGTCCTGTCTACCTGCATTCCCGTTATAGGCGTTAAGGTGTCAGATGTGCCTACCCAAGCTCCAAGCTCGGGAGCGATGTCATACGTAAGAGATGTCGTATCTTTTATTCGTTAAACAAGGACGGGTCTTTAAAACACCGCTTTTGTTCAAAAGCAGATCACACATTCATAGTTCTTCAACTTGCTGGGTTCGAACTCATTTTTTCAAAACTTAAATTATTTTTTGTGTGTTTAAGTACATTGCATCCACTCGTGTGTGTGAAAATTAGGATATTTAGCAAGTGTACTCTGAGGCATCAGTAAAAGCATGTGGTGGGAGCATCTGCACCGCGGTAGCCAGGCTCCAAGGTATCCCCACGATGCTTACTGCCACCTGGAATGCAGGCTTCCCCACAGTCCACTCCCACGCTGGCCGGGCTGGCCCCACATGACTGACAGAATACAGCAGCAATGGCAGAGTGTGACTTCCAAGGCTGGGATGTAATAGGCACCGAAGCTTCCACCTGGGTCTTTGGATCCGCCACTCTAGGGAATGCCACTTGCCACGCTGCCAGGACATTCACGCAGACGTGAAGGCGCCACGTAGAGAGGGGCCGACTTGCCACCCAAGTGAGGGACCCACCGTGGGCACAGGTCCCCCAGCCCCAGTCGGCCGTCGGATAACTGCGGCCGTGGTCGGCACCTGGCCGGCCGTATCCTCCTGTGACAGTGAGAGCCACGTCACCCGGCAAAGTCACCCCCTCCCCCGATTCGTGACACATACATACTGCGGAGAGAACACATTATTACCATCGTTTGCAGCCAGTGCCTCTTGGCGGTGGTCTGGGACACAGACACTGGAGCTGGAACACGTACGTATGTACAAGCCGAACACGGATGACCCAGAGAAAGACTCGGCTCCAACAGAAAACAAAATGTTTCCAACTACCAGCCTTCCCAGTAGATACACACATTAAAGTGTCAAAAAATGAACATGGATATTCCCTACGTCAATTAACTTTTTTCTTCTTAGAACCACTGTATCTACCTACAAAACTCCTTTTTCTGATTATATTCTAATAAAGGAATTCAAGATGGTCTATATGCTTCTCCAGATCGTGTCATAATTGTCTTTATGTGGTTGTCCATGTGAATTAGAGTTATGAAATTATGTGACATATAATTTAATTGACAAAAAAATATAAATCGAATTGAGACTATGTAGAGCATGACTTAATTTCATTTACAAAAGAAAGCTTAATAGCTTAATTGAGCTGTGGGAAAAGACCGAGATAACATTGTAAATGGTCTATCAAACGTTTGTGTTGGGGAAGGGTTAAAGTCCCGTTTTTTCTTCATTCTGTGAAGGTAGCGGAATGCATATTAGAAGCTGCATTATAAATAAGTGTATCCTGGATATGCCAACCCCTCTGAATTGTTAAGAAACCAATTATTTCTCTGTATATAAAGAGTCTTATGAATCGGACTGGCTATACATGGCTACATGTTTCAAGTCTTGCTACATCTCTGCCAAGATGAAGTTCTTCTTATGTTAGCCAACCTCTCTTTTAGCCACAGGTTATCAAATTACATTCATAGAATCAAATGTATGACAGCTCACAGATACCAACAACAATTCAGTTCCCAAAACTGTATGAGCACATCCGATATTCAGAATGCCTCTAAAGAGAACACAGCCTGTCATGGGCAATGAAATTTAAAACAAAAATTAAGAAGTTTCCCTCCCCGCTCTAGGAGGGAGTTTCGCAAGCCTGGAGAATGGTCCTCTGTGTTCTGAGTAACTAACCGAAACATAAAATCTCGACTTAATGCCCTTATCTTCTGCCAGACACTTCTTTACCCACAGCTGCTGCCTCTGATTTCAAAGGCCACGCTCTAATTTCACTAGAAATATCCTGTAAAAAAGGGATATCACGGAAGAAAATACTGAGTCAGTTTTCTTCCTCTGTTTCTAGATATATATTTTTGCATCTAGGGAAAAGAAACGGCACGAATTGGCTTTTTCGTTTACTTTTTTTTTTTTTTTTTAATGTTTGCTGTTGAACACGTTCTATGACCAGAGAGCTGATCTAAGCATTCAACTATTCAACTAGTATTACTCATTTAATCCACATGGCTAGTCAGTCTGAGGCAGGGCAAGAATTTGAACTTGGGACATCTGACTCCACAGGCTACACCCTTAACCACTATTCTATAACCCTGGTCATTTTAATGAATAAAATCAGCCGCCAAAGGCATCCGTTTTCGTTGCCTGTAAAACAAGTTATTTTAGCCTCTTTCTCATGAGTCGGAACAGAGTGAGAGTCTCAGGAAATCTGGGAATCCTACGGATAGGTATTTTATGTTTTTTTACAGAGTCCCCCAGACATTCCGGAAACATACCAAACATGGCGGACACACTGCTCCACGTGAGGAATGTACCAAGAAATACATCGGGTGGAATTTTTCCTGACATACGAGACTGATGATAGAAAAGCCAAGGGCTCGTCTAATGCAACTACCGTAAGAGAATCTAAAAAGCAGACCGTATTTTAAGGACATTTTTGGAGTCGGCGATTAGGATGGATGGATCGGCATCGTCGAGACAGGTTTCGTTTTGTTCGCGTTCTGTGTACTCCAGCCCTGCGGACTGCACGAGCTTCAAGGTGAGAGGCACACCGTGACCAAGTCAGAATCAGTTTCCAAAAGATAAGGGAACCTGTGGAAATGGAGAGCAAATGTGTAACTAGGGAAAACTTAGCCGTTTATATGTTGGAAAGCGAGCTTATCTTGCTCGTGGCCAGCTGCTGAAGTCATCTTGTAGTAGGGACTCAGCAATTCACCACTAGGAAGGTTTGTAGAAAGTGACCACACAGAGAAGCGAATCAGAATGAACATAAGGCGTTCCGGAGATTGATTGCTGAGGAATTTATCAAAATGCCGCATGGATGGGGGTGTCTAGGGGAGACCAACCCAGCTAAGCATAAAACAGGCGAATCCTGTAACTGTTTGCCGGGGCGAAGCGCCTTGGGAGAATAAGAAGCATAATGATGACGATATTAACTTAAAATACCACCTTGGGTTTATGTCCGTTCCTTGAAAAAAAATCACTTGCTGACATCTCATCACTGGATAATATTTAATGATAATGTGGCGCCATTGATAATGTGGCAACATTGTAGTTAGGCTGTTGACCTCTCTGTTTTGGGGTTTTTCATTTTTTTCAAGCTATCCAGTCCAGTCTCCAAAAGTTTAATTTAGACTCTTTAAAAAAAAAAAAAAAATTATAGCCGAGACTGTAAAAGCATTCATGCGCTCATCTCATTTTAAATGATGAATCTGAAGGTTGGACAAGCTGACCGCATGACCCGAAGTCCTACCTTAATTCGACTTTGTTCATTCATTTAGCAAACGCGAAGTCAGCCCGCAGTCACGCTGAGCGATGCCGACGTGGACCCTGGATAACCCGGCGAAGCTAACATTAGACCCAGATCTTCTGATTCAGAGATGTGCGGGAAAAGATAAACCGTCCACGAGAGTGGGTGACGGTCTGGCCGTGGGGACCGTCTTGATGCTCACTAGCGCTGTGGACAGCTAAAGGACCATCATCGTAGCTATCGTTCCCCAGGCCTAAAATGACTCCGACAGCTACGGGGAAGTCCAGCCCTCTCACAAACACTTAACGAAGACTTCTGCAAAAGTCAAAGCTGTGCCTCGTTGCCTTCGAACAGAGAGCATGTGGCACAGTGGTCCGTTCTGAGCGTGCGTGAGCCAAGGGGTTGTGCCACAGCGTTTCCGCCTCAGACACCTCTTGCTCCGTTTTTGACACTGACCTTGGAGAGTAGACGGGGGGAAAGGAGGTGATTAGCGGCAAAGGCAAAGGCGCAGATGGCCGATACTTGGAGAGACTTAACAACGGCCCAAAAACGCTTGATTTAGTAAGAACTCTTGTTAAAATGCAGCCACGGAGGTTGAACCGGGACTATCGACAGATGAGCTTTCGAGGCTAATGACAGAGGACGTGCACACGCACGCATTGATCAAAGATGCTACTGCTCTCTGCAAAACAGGGGCTCCCGCTCAAAGACGCACGGACAGCAGACCCCACATGAACCACTAGTGGCCTCGCCCAGCTCTTCCAGCTGGGGTGCAGGGCATCGCAACTCGGCAGCATCTGTGTTCAAGACCCGTAGAGAGGAACAAGGCTAAAACATACCCTCACAATCCCCTAGCGCACTGAGTACGTGTCACGTTGCTATATGAACCCGTCCCCTTCTCCGTGTGGCTGTGTCGATCTCACTCTTTTAGTTTGTGAACCCATGACGCACGGGGATCAGCGACATCTGAGAATGGAAACGAATGTTGGGAGTAAATAAAAAACAACAACAACAAAAAAAAAACAGGTGTAGGGAGAAAAGTAAATTAGACGCCTCGAGGATTCAAGAAAGCCACTGAAATCGAAAGATGGAAACTACGCTACGCCAAACACAGAAGAAAAGAAATCACAATTAGAAAATCGCATCAAGGCATGTACCCAGAACAGGGGAATGGAGAGTTAAAAAATTAGTTTAAGCAAAGGCACGTGACGAGTTCCAAGCCCCATCGCACTGGAGTTTGCATAGAAAAGAAACAGAAAGGTGAAGGAAAGTTTCCCCAACGCCTCAGTGCTCCACAAACGCCCCGAACTGAATAAATGAGAACTTTTTGAGGGTGAGGTTTCATGCTTTTCCGCTCTTTCCGAAACGACCAGCCTCCACGTAACTCCTTAGAAGGTGCAACACTTCCTTCATCTCGGGTACCTCACCTGGTCCTGTGAGCAGGCTTGTGGCACGGGTATCATTAGGTTTATTTGTCACAGGAGTAAACGGAAAGTCAGAGAGACATGGAGAAAGTTCCCCATCTTCCTACAGGTAGAGAAGAACAGAGCCGGGCCGGGCGCAACGGTCCAAACGATGCCCACAAATTCTCTGACACCTCCCCCGTCCAGCGGTGGAAGCCGCTTCTCTTTCTGTTGAATCTGCAACTCGCTTGTAACAAGTAGAAGGATGAAGACACGGTGTGCGCCTCCACACTCAGTCGCAGACGGCGCTGTGGTTGCCATCGTGCTGTGTCTCGGGTCAGTCACTCGGGAGGAAGTCGACTGCCGTGTCCGAAGGCACGCGAGCGGCCCACCGGACAAGGCCACCTGGTGAGGACGAGGCGTTTCCGACGACAGGTGGAAAAAGCCCCAGGCTGCTCCCGGAAGCTGCGTGAGCCAGCTGGTCTGAAGTCAGAGCCTCCAGCCTCAAGGCCGGCTCAGGATGACTTCGGCCGGGCTCCATGTCTTCGCCGCAATGTGATGACAGACGTGTGGTCAGTCATCCAGCTAAGGCTGTCCCCAGTCCCTGTCCCCAGAACCCATGAGAGAGTAAGTGTTGGGTGCTTTCAGGTCTTAGAGAACAATCTGTCTTGGAGCCACAGGCAACCGATCACAGCAGGAACTAAATCCAGAAGCCCGGACGCCAAAGCCTGTCACCTTCCTTTTCCTATTACCTCTTCTTCGGTCGCTTCCTGTGCAAAATCAAAATCTTCCGGCCTACGCGACCGACCTTTTCCGAACCATCAGCTCAGTCACTTATGTAGCCTTCACCTGTGTGTACTGACGGTCGTTCAAGTATTCTTGAAATACAGGTCTCTCCCCTCAGATTATAAGGGCCATGGGAACGGGAATGTAGTATTTAGTAGGTAGTAAGTCCTCGGGAAATATTTTTGTGTGAATGAATGAGGAAAACACATAGGACCCAAATAGTCTACCCCGGGACTTTATTTTTATTTTATGCCGAAACATTGGGAAATAGAGTCTGTGTCTTAGACGGACGGGGAGATTCTGTTGGAGTTATGATGTCCCTTGATCCAAGCTCCCTA
>NW_011889272.1:149125-151119 GCF_000151845.1 Pteropus vampyrus | reverse complement strand
CTCCCTGAGTGCACACCCACCTGTTCAGGTGAGGCTGGGGAGCAACCGGAACCACGCTCTCTGCTGGTGGGAGTGTGAACTGCCACTACCCCTTGGGAAATCTGCCTCTCCCTAGTCAGTAAAAGTGACCACTCCCGCTCCTGCGTAAAGGGACAGCAAGAGAAACGTGGACATGATTGCACCAAAAACATGCATTTCGACAGCCATGGCAACATCGTCCAAAGAAGCCTAAAACCGAAAATACCGGAGATCCCCAAATATAGATATAAACCGAAGCACCACACCGCAATGAACAGGAACACACAAAGTGACAGCAATGTCTCGACGTCAGGATGGACTAAAGTGGCTGGACACAAGAGACCGTCGTTCAGTCCTGCCAGAGAGATGCCTCCTGCATTCTGCTTCATTGGATGCACACAAAGTACAGGAATGAGCAGGATGAATCCATGTCGTCCAGAGAGGAGGAGGTGGGTAGGGCCTGCACGGGGACAGGGGAGGAGACAGGACAGATGCCAGGATGCCCGGAATGTTTCCTTAATCTGGGTGCCGATGAGGTGGGTGCGTCGGTTGCAAAAACTTAGCAAGCTGTGTGCCGAAGGTACGTACACTTTCTGTATGTATTCTTCAATAATTGTATTAAAGCTCTACCCATTCTTCAAAGTACAGCTCAAAACTCACCACTTCTAGAGACCATGAAACTATCCTACCATAATCTTTCATTTTCTCACCATTGGGAAAAAAAAAAGGAAAAAAAAAAACCTCCTATTATTTCAGGCACATGCATTTTACTGGATCAGCCAGAATTTAAACGTTGCCCTTTTTTAAACCTCCCTTGGTGTTTGGCACACTATTGGTCACAAAATAACTTTTTCATAAACCCTTTTAAGCCAAGCAGTCTTTTCTACTATTACTTAAAATGGCTTAAGTGGCAAAGACAGGTATTATCTCATACGTTCTGTGGATTTTCAAACAGCTGAGTTCAGTTAAGCACACATTTCCTTGCACATATAAAAATGGAAAACATTGCAACAAAAAAGAGTCTGGAATTTGTGGGCACAGCTGTTGCTACAGAGCGTCTGTGGTGTAAACTTCTCTTAATGGAACTCGCTTCCACCGTCCCACACAAGAGAGATGACCTCATGGCATTGCAGAACTGTCACTGTACCAGGCAAAGGCATCAGAAATCAGCAAAGAACGCAGAAGAGACTCCCCAGCATGATGAGAATCAGGAAACCTGTTACGCTGTAGCAAGCCCAGAATGGTGAAGCCCATTTTTGCGAGTTTCTACGTGACGGCTCACTAATTAGTGTGCTTACTCTTTAACTCTTGAATTCGAGAACAGAGGAAGAGATCAGTGTGAATCCACGGTCCCGTTCTTAAAGGATGGCCGTCGTTCAGAGGCGCCCTCCCTGTGACCTAAACACAAAGCATGGAGGGTTTTTGTCGTTGACAAATGCTGCCAGTTTAGATGAATTAGTGGGGACCAATTTCTTCGGAGCATATGCCCCTTGCTTTTCCTTTCCTTCCAACCAAGTATTTGCCACCAGAGGTGGGCCTCTGACGTGTTCTTGGGTTTGCTTGGGTCCATCAGCCCCACAGAAAGTGGGCGGAAGCCACCTGCCGTCTGCAGAGGTGGCAGGAAGACAGGAGACTGTGCATGTCCTGAGAGCTTTCACCTCTGCTGATGATAAACAGCTGCAAACAGCACCCCCCTGTTCCCAGTTCTAGTTTCGGGGGGAAGTTCCGTGCCGTCGGATGGACGGCGTAGTCTGACATATTTACAAACAGCCCGCGAGAAAGCAGAACAGGATACGGAGCCACAGGATCCAGGAACCACCCTGGCTAGAGCCGTTTGGGCGCCGGGGGTTAGGCTGGCCTGTGATTTTCACTTGGTAGCGCCTTCAAAAGTTTTTCCTCTTGGATTAAAGAATTTTCTAGAAATACTTAAAGTTATCGCGTCAATTCTAAGGAGTGAACTTAAAGCAAAAACTGAG
>NW_011889272.1:132948-147005 GCF_000151845.1 Pteropus vampyrus | reverse complement strand
AGACATCCCTTCTCCAAGAGACTTACACATTCAGGGGAATTATGTGGCGGGGTCGGCCGGTCAAGAGAATGAGAGGCAGGACTTGAATCAGGACTCAAAAACTCAACGCGACCAGGACCTAATTTTTCTCTCCGGTTCTCAGTTCTGCACGGTCAGTCTGAGTTTCGCTTCCACATCCGGTCTCCCCCGGGACCCCCGACGGGCGTCTGCTGCTTGCTCACTGGAGTCCAAAGGCATTCCCGAAGCTCGTGCATTGCGTTGACTGTCATAGCTGCCAGTCCCTGGGTGCCTGACTAGGAGCAGCAGTGATAGAAGGCTGGGGTCCAGGCCATCCACACGTCAGACCCCAAAATGGCAGAGACCTGAATCCCTCGACAGGAAATTAGGGTCTGTTGAGCAGAGAACTGGTCTATCGCCGCCAGAAAGACAAAAGCCCAAACGTCTACTACTATATCTCGTATACATAATGATTTAAAATGCTAAAGACCTAAAGTCGATGTGAAATGCAGAGTCAAATTTCACTTCTCTAAAACCACATGTTACCTCAAATTGTAGCTTCCTCAATTTTTAAGGGCTGTGGAAATATTTTATGTCTTGATTGTGGTGGTAGGAATTAGACTGTTTAAATGGGTCAAAATTCATAGAACTATAGCCAAGTCCAGACACTTTATGAAAGACCAAGACTGTTGCCACTACTTAAGTCTGCTGTTGTAACGCGAGAGCAGTACCAGCCAATAAGGAGATGAATGGAATGGCTGTGTCCCAATAAAACTTTATTTACAAAAACAAGCAGCGGGCCACATTGGACCCATGAGCTGTATGCAGAATTTTTTTCCTCCTTTTTTTTTTAAATTTATTTTAAATTATAATTGGCATACAATATTATACTAGTTTCAGGTATACAACATAGTGATTCAACATTTATGTACCTGACAAAGTGATCACTGCAATAAGACTAATAACCATCTGCCACCACACACAGTTATTAAAATATGAGAGCTATAAATAGTTTAAAGACTCCTGAACTTCACACTTGAAAAAGAACAACTTTCACTGTGTAAATTATATCTCAATATACAAACAAAAAAGGTAAAGCAGAAAAAAAAAGTACTCCGGCAAAAAAAAAAAAAAAAAACAACCCTACAGTTTCTTTTACTTATTTGAAATGAGATTTTTATCAAGAGAACAGAGGTATTCGATTGTTTGGAAGAGGGATTTGCTGATGCTGATGGCGCTACGGATAAGTCGGAAGATTTACGGAAAGTTAAATAGGGAATTTCAAAGTGAACTCTCAAAGATTACACTTGACCCTTGACCATGTGAGTTTGAACTTCATGGGTGCACTTATATGGCAGTGTTTTCGATAAATACATATGGGGCCACACGTGTATTTTCTTTCCTTTAAGATTTTCTCGGTAACGTTTTCTTTCCTCTAGCTCACTTTACTGTAATCATACAGTCGATAAGATATCTAATATACAAAATATGTGTCAATCGTCCGTCGATGTTACCAGTGAGGCTTCTGGTCAACAGTAGTTTATTAGCCGTTCAGTTTTGGGGGCGTCGAAAGTTAGATGAGGACTTTCGACTGTGCGCAGACTCAGCACCCTTAATCTCCCTGTCGTTCGAGGGTCAACTGTATTTTATCAACTCACTTGAAAAATGAGAAGTTAAGGACCTTACTTGTCTCGGTCCCTGACAAAGTCACCTGCAGCTGGCTGTGTGCCAGGTCAACACTGAGTTGTCCGTTTTGGTTTGGTTGGGTTTAGTGGGACGATTTTGAGTCTCGGCGTCTTGCATTTGTAGTTTCTTACTTTGCTTCTCGTATGACAAAGTGATCTCTGTCGGACACGGACTGATCATAAGAGCCAGTCATTTCTTCTCCGTCTCTTAAGAATGGCACACACAAAGCATCCACGAGGCTGTTAAGATGTAGAAGAGTTTGTTTTCTTTTTTTTTTTTTAAAGCAACGTATTCATCTCATATTTGAGTAGAAGAAACAGACATATAAATCAAAGGTAGCTGGAGTGCGGATCGGCCGGAATTTCCCATGAAGTTCCTTCCTTCGGGAAGTGTGTACCAAGGGGCGCGTGTACCAAGCGGTGGGCACGGCTCCAGAAAGACGAATCGGATGTGAGGAGCAGGGTCCAGTTAGGGAGACACATGTACACGGAAAGGTTAAGAAGATGGACAGAGTCTCGAAACGCTGTCTCGACTGCAGGCCAGTTTAATTCGTAGGAGGCGAAGTTAAACGTGGAAGCAACATCCTTCCCTTCGAAGCCATACTGCAAAGACGGCGTGGTCCAAAGACTCACGCAAGAGAAACAAACAGAATCTGTAATTCAGAATCCCCCTCTCCGAAGCCTTCCGTTATGGGGTGCGGAAGCTTCTTTTTAAAAAGCCAGTAAAAGAGAACGTTTGTTTGCACTCAATTCGCACTCGTGCCCGCGTGTGCATATGTGTGTGTGTGTGTGTATGTGTCTGTTTTGCTTTTGCTAAATAACTTTAGGTTCATAGCATTAAGGGGAATAAAAATAAACGGAATAAAATAAAATAAAGCTGACAGGGACCATCAGAGTTTGTTTCTGCCGCGGTCTTCATCTTACAGACAGAACTGCGATGTGCTTGAAACAACTAGGAATATAAAACGTAGGATGAAAACATAAAGTCATTTTTTCCATTGAGTAATTTCCGACGATCAGACATAAATATCACCAGGACTCTTTGCCCTGGACACCAGAATAGCTCCGTCCATTCGTGAGGCTCACTGCAAGTTAATTCTGGGATGCGACACCTTACGTAAGGGTTTCTCAAACTAACAATTCCTCGCGAAGATCGCAAAGGGTTCTTGTCTCGATGCAGAGTCCCAGGCACCGTTCTCCAGAGATTTTGGTTCGAGAGACTAACATGGACCTAGAAATTCATTTTTTCATTCTTCAAACGGTTTTGTGGTCCTACAACAGCCAGCAGGGACCAGCAGCTGCAGAAGCCGTGACCTGCGTGTGTAACCATGATCCAGGTGACACGTAACCTGGAGAGTCCCGAACCTTACCGCCATGGACTCGTCAGAGGACAAGGAGAATCGGGGGCAGAACAGGGCCCAACTTAGATAGTGCAGGAGCAGAGTGCGTACTATATGGTCCATCTGTAATTATTCAAAGAGCTAATCAAAATTTTTAAGAGGGCACTTTTGTTGTTAAATCTCACGAGTTCCATGGTTGCTTGTCCGTCAATTATGTCACTAAAATATTTATTTCCTTAAAAGGACTAACAGCTAATCCTGTTATACCCAGAATAACTGAATCCGTGTTCTTTCCTCGCTGCAAAATAGAATCTCATACATCTGGGATGAGGTATGTATAAGGAAGGCCTCTTTCCCTGGTATTTTGACAAATGAAGGAATCTGAGACCCGAATGTCTAGAAGGAAACAGGCCTTACATGCAATTACGTAACGACACTATTCGTTGAGCTCCTATATGCAAAAATACTAATTTTGAAGCTAGCCATGAACTGACTGTGGCCTTCATTTTATTTTTATTTATGTGGAACACAGACACGCTTATCCATTTAGGTGTCGTCTGTGATTTAGGTCTTGTCTCCGGCTACGGCAGCAGAGCGAAGTAGCTGTCACAGAGATCACATGGCCTTCAAAACCTAAAATGCTTACAATCTGGCCCTTTGCAGAAAAAGTCTGCCCACCACTGATCTCATCAATGGAAACCACCACGGTAAGAACCGAGCCCCAAAAGGGCCGGATAGAAGAAAATGCTAGACGTTGATGACGAAGCCATACAAGTCTAGATAAATGGGGAAGGAATCGCTACGTGTAAAAGCCAAACGAGAAACCACAGACAAAAAAAAGCATCTATACACTTTACTGGATTTCATTGGCATGTTTAAAATTCAAAATAAAAAGGAAAAACGTGGCCAAAAAAAAAAAAACAAAAAAAACTACAAAGAGGTTAATATATTCGACATCTAAAAAAGTCTCACAAATCTATAGGCAAGTCACTGACAACTCCAGGGAACAGGGATCAACGAACTCAAAAGTGTCTATACCGACTGTCAGTTTACTAAGCAGGAAATGTACAAAGCCGATAGATACAGCCAGGAAAAGATGCGCCACCCAACTGGCAGCGAGAGACGTCAAAAGCATCATGAAATGCCACTTCGAACTGGCAAGAGCTGAGTGAAACACGCAGTAGTATCCAGCCCCCTGCATGGGAAGGCATTTACCAACCCCTATTGAAATGTTAAAGACACATGACCTTTGATCCCCACGGTGACAGTTCGCGAAGTGCAACCTAACGGGGTCCTTCCAGAGGTTCACGAGGCTCCAGGACATCCGCTCCGCAGTGACTGGACGGCAGTGATGCAGGACAGAGCAGGACTGAACGCGTGCATGCTGACAGCAAGCCGAGGCCTTCGTCGCCCGGAAGAAACCATTTGCAGAGCAAGAGACGTGCGAAGACACCACTGAGTTTGTTAAAAAATCCCATCTTCGACTTACCGTGGGTGGAACTGTGTCCCCCCCGCCCCTCGCCCCCCAGAAAAGCATGTTGAAGTCATAACCCCCATACCTCAGAAGGGGGCCTTGTCTGGAAATAGGGCCTTTGCTGAGGGAATCGAATTACATGGAGGTCCTTAGGGTGGGCTCTGATCCAATATGACTGGTGTCCTCGTGAAAGAGGGGACGTTTCGACACAGAGACGAATGCACGCAGAGAGGGAAGACGGTATGGGGACACAGAGGGGGAACACGCAACACGTGATGTGTGTGCTGACAGCAAACCGCAGAAGCTGGAGAAGGCAGGAGGGTCCCCCCCTCCACCCCTGCTGGGAGCCCTCAGGGGGAGCATGGCCCCACCAACACCCTGAGCTCAGACCTCTGCGAGACGATACATTTGTTTTAAGCCCCCCGGATTTTGGTGATGGCGGCCCCAGGAAACTCATCAGTAATCCGTCACCACTTCCCCCAGACACCGAGTCATTTCTGGAGGTTTTCTACACAGAGACACCCATCTGTGTAAAGGCACAGAAGATGACTGAGAAGGTTAGACACCCCCCGGGAGTGGCTGATTCCGGGAGGGGTTTGCAGGAGGCATGTGAGGGGGACCACAATTCCTGTACATTCTTTGAAAATCCAGCAGCCAATGTATATTGACGTGGTCTTTGTTTAAGTGAAGAATCCTTTTCTTAAGGAGAAATGGTGAAGGGCGTGGCCAGGGCACCTACCTGCTCCTGGAACGAGCACCCCAGCTCTGTCCTGTCACAGCCCACCTCCATTCCAACCACGTGGCTGCGAAGAAGCCACGGCCCCTGGCTGGTCGTGCAGGTGGGCTCTGGGTCCACGCCGGGGCCCCTGCTCTGATGCAACCCTTCCTCGTTGTTGGCACGGTGTAAGACCTAAGCCTGGGAAGTGGGTCGCATAGGCACTGCACGTCAGGACAGGTGGCCCCAGTGGCAGAGAACAAAGCCAGCCTCAAGAGCTGATGGACGGGGCAACTCCGCGGGGACCGGCAGCCTTGGGACCCCTGTTTCCAGCCAGTCCTGAAACCAGCCTCATTTACTGGGACCACAGCTTTTTGTCACCAATGCCAACTGGAAACACGTTGCTGTCACTTACACTCATAGCCCTAACAGAAGAAAAGAAAGGAAAAATAAAAGCGTAAACACACGTGATTGTGAACATCTGGTGGGGAAAGTCTCGACCTTTTTAGTAATCGAAGGGACACAAATTCTTTTAAAATGAGATGTCTTTTTTAATTAAGTGGCACCTACGCTATGTGTGCATATGCGTCCCGTAAACTAAACTTCTCGGTCTCAGATTGGTGGAATGATAAACACATTTTATTCTCTTCTTTATATTCTTCTGTATTTACTAAATTCTTGCTCATGAGAACCTCATACTTCTATATTAAAAAATTAATTTTCCTTCTTCCTTCCTTTTTTCTTTTTTTTTTTTAAGAAAAACTCTTACAAGAAATCGAGTGTGAAGCATTCCGGACCCGAACACTAAGATATTTTCCAAAAACTCCAAGCATGTCACCACTCACCGGGAGAAAAGGAGCAGAGAGCCCAGGGTGGCTTCGTGGACTGGGGCGTGTCACGTGTGGCCTCTCGGCATACCTTAAACACAGCGCGTTTGTCACTCATCGATATTTCGTACCTACACCCTTGCTGTGATTATGTCGTATGCGTAAAGCACTTTAATGTACTAGATCCTGAAAACTCGTGTGGTGGCTGTCGAATGGCTCACCCATATCGGGGGACCCCTCACCCCAAGAAAGGATTAAACATTCACCCCAATCGAAAGACGTGGCCAGGTGACGTGTTTCCCCAACGCAGGGGACAAACGTGACGCTTTCAGGGGCTGCTTTAAGACGTACTTGTCATTTCTACCCCCGTCTCTACCAACCTCTGTCCTCGAGTGGCTGTAGCAGTAGAGGTCCCGGGCCACGCACGGGGACATGTGGCGAGGGCAAGAAGCAAGGGCTTGGGGCTGCTTGTCACTGCGGCACGACGCAGCCCACCCTCACGCCCACAAGCGGAATCCAGGCAGAGCTGCCCTCGGGGATCTTGGAAAAGAAGGAGAAGATTGTGTGCACTGCCTCACAGAACATGTTTTCACGACCTGACCTGCTGTTCTCTCCTTTTGCTATTTTTACACTGCAATTATTCCTCGTGATATTTCACCAACTTGGCAGAAAGGTTCCAACGCTCCCCGAGCCCGATTCACAGGGAGGCTGAGGGGAAGCCCAGATCGGGAGCTGTAACGCGTCCAACACGGCTCGCTCCACGCACGAAATGACACCGCCACCGTCATGACGAAGCCCCAACTAGGCCGCTTTCTGTCATGCAAGATCTGAGCTGTGACCCCCTCCACCCTCGGCCTCAGAAGCAGAGCAGAATGGAATGGAAACCACTCAAGCAGCTCTCGGGAACTTTCCCCAATCTGTTTTCATTCCGCTTCTAAGCCTGAGTGCAGAATGAAGATGTCTGCCTCGCGAACGCTAACTTAAATCATTTCTGTAAATTCAGGCTCAGCTCGTGAAGTGTGCATATTGGGGGGACGTGCCTCGGGATCACACTGGGGATGTGCAAATATCAAGAAAGGGCCCCTCGAGACAGTAAGGGAAGAACATTTTTCAGTATAAATTGATGGCAACCACCTTCGGGGACCTTGTGCATGAAGGGGATGTAGGAAAGTGAGAAATGACTTTTAAAAACCGGATGGAAATCATCAGAGCATCTCACGAGCTCACGTACCTCACAACGGAGCAAAGCAGCCACCGGGGCTAACGTGCCGTGTAAAATGAAGTAGTGTACACACACACACACACACACACACACACACACATGGATGTATGTATATGAAGAAAAGTGCACACGCATGCATGCACTGTGCATACTGGAGCAGTACACACACACTAGTACACATACGACCTACAATGTAGCAATTCACACACACGCGCGCGCACAGAAGAAACAACACAGGAACTATCTGTATCAAATTTAAAATGAAATTTCTGTATCGCTGCGACTTTTCAAAAAATGTCTTTCTTCCCAAGCCACAGCACTAAGAGTTGGGGCTGTGTGTTATATGCTGATGGGAAAACTCTTGGCGTTGCTCAGTGAATGTCTGTGGTCGTAAAATTTTCAGCAAAGTTGACTTTTGACTTAAATAGGTAAACCACAATTTTTCATCAAAGTACAATTTCACCTAGGATGGCAATGCCACTCGATGTCAACACTGTCTGAGATCTTAATCTTTGACAAATTAAATGGTGTAAATTCTAGCTGAAGTACAAGAGTGAGCAAAACTCAGTAATATCAAAAACATCAAGTCCATGGATAGTTGGTTTTTTGTTTTTTTTTAACCAAATCACATGTAGGAGGTTTCAGGGGGAACGTGCAGGAAGCTGCCTTTTAAAGGTGATTGTGGCCAAAAAGACTCCCACTGGACGACCTGGGGACAATGGGAGCATCAAAAAGAATAATGATGCTAATTGACTGTAACACACACAACCAAAAAAAAAAAGAAGGAAAAAAACAAGCCACGAGGCTATAATGATGCTGAAAAGTTGGGGCGCGGAAAGCAAGCTCGTCTCTGGAGAAGAACTTCGGCTAAGAACGCGTAGAAGACCTGACATTTACACAGTGTTATGTGTCAATTATACCTCGATGATGCTGGGGGGGAAAAAAATGAGAAAAAACTTGTAGAAGAAATGATGGAATGAGTGATTCCTCACGCTGATCCACCCATGTAATACTTTAATCACGGACAGAGAGGGAATGGATAGAGAGAACCCCAATATGTGGCCCCCGATGGACTCATTCGTCACGCAGGAAAGAAAGTTCCTGCGTGATGGGGGGGGGCGGGGGGCATGGCCTTGAGCAACTAACCGAGCTCAGCAAAAACAATCAGCGGGTAACTTGGGCATTGGACCCGCCAGGTGTAACTCAGTGAAGGGGAGACAACATCACTTCTGCGATGTCCTTGGCGAACACGGCCCACCTGAGCCGCATCACAAGGCAACTCGAAGGCAGATCGTGCACCGTTCCGGGAGATAACCGGCCTGAACCCTGTAAAAAAGCCAGTGACGTAAAAGGAAAATCAGAGGCGGGCAGACCGGTCGAGACTAAAGGAAACGGCAGTCACGGCCGAACGCAGTGCGCGATTCTCAGCGGGATGGCGTGTCTTCCCAGGCTCTGACGCGGGAGGGCCTGGCGGCTACTGCGAGCTCTCAACAGCCACCTGCTGCTCTGGGGACTGCCCACCTTGGAAGGGCATGGGCCAGATTTGGGGGCCGGCTGCCTTTGTGGTGGCCTTTGGGCCCCAGGCAGTAACGTGCAGGCAAAACGCCCACCCGTCCTGTAGCTAAAACACAGCCCCCCGTGCTAGGACCCTAATGACTACCATCTTAACGGGGCTCACGTCTTAGCCCCGTTCAGATGCTGACAAAAGACCACGGCCTGAGTGGTTGACAACGAAATGACATTTACCTCTCACAGTTCTGGAGGTGCAGTCTGGGGCCCAGCCACCAGTAGATTCGGGGTCTGATGAGAACTCACTTCCTGGTGCGCAGGTGGCCTCTGCTCGCTGTGTCCACACAGGGAAGAAGGGACAAGGGAGTTCCCTGCGGTCTCTCTTATAAGGACACTGATCCCATCCACGGGGGCTCCACCCTCATGACCTATCACCTCCCAAGGGCCCTACCCCCTAAGACCCTCCTTCTAGGAGTTAGGCAAATTTGACGGGACACCCAAGCATTCCGTCTATATCCGTGGAAGAGCTTAACACGGCGGCCTCGAGCAAGTCCGAGCATGATTCTGTCGGTGGCAGCAGAGTTAAGGAGAAGGTCTCGCCAACGACTTCTAAAAGGCAACACGTGCTTTAGGAATTATTAGACGACAATTTGGAAACTATCAGACTGATAACTTGTGCCTCGTTTCGTATCGCTTAAAAAGCAGTTTTAATGAGACACGATTTAGAGAATAAAATGGGCTGTTTTAATCGTTATTTGTAGATTAACTTGTATTATCAAGTATCTCGTATGTTTTACATTACCATAGATTTTGTATTTGGGTGCTGTTCAAAGGGCAGTTTAGACAGTAGAATAAAATAATACATGTATAGCCCCGACCTAAGTGTCCGTGACACAACAGTCCACACTCAATTTTATTTACTTTTCTTTCAGTAGAATATCTAGACTTTGGACAAATTCGTGAGAAGCGAGACATGGAACAGATGCCCCAAATCGGTGCTCGTGTGAACAAGCCACTCACTGCTGTCCCCAAAGGCTGTCAAGTTTTACGTTGAAAGGTGCGCCCCGTCTCCAGCCCCCGCCTGACGCACAGGAGGGCCCAGATCCTCCTGTCATTTCTTCAAGACGGCGAAATCACGCCTGGACGCCAGCACCGGAAGGAAAACTAACAGCGAAGATTGAACTTCAACTTAAACAGGGACACGCAGGCTCGCGTCTCAGTCTGCAAAACCCAAGGGACGTAAATTATTTCCAGTTTCCCTCAACACCGAAAAGAAGGGCATGAAGCACGTAATAAATCAAACTCTAATTTAGAAGTTTCCTGGGATTACACTTTCGTTTACGATCTTTTTATTCTGGAAGTGCTTCTAAGCCGTCCTCATCAGTCAAAGAAACACATAAGCAGCTCATTCGTGTACAAACCAAGGCTGATGGGTCTAATTCTCCACCCCGCTCCCCAAAAATATATCTGCAGCTGTCACCGCTATTTCTTTAACGGGACCCCGAGCCGCTTTTACAGTCGAAGACATTTCCCGATCACGTGAAAATCGATTCCTCTAAATTACATCGCTCTGTGCTCACAATAGACAAAAACGTCTTAATTGGGTGAGAGAAAGGATTTACTACTTCAACGGCCATGTGTAAAAATGCCTTCCGCTGCACCGGCGTCAAAGCCCCCACTGAGTTTGCTGCATCTCCTTACCATCTGTCCCATGGCACTGCCGTTTTTCAAACGGGCCGTGCAGAAGCACGTGACCTACACTTCCCCGTGCGTGCATCTAGGAGGCTTTGACACGAGGAAGGACCCACATGTGGCTGGCCATACTTGTCCTTTTGGTTCTCATTTAAAAAAAGAAAAGAAAAGAAAAATCGATACCCTGTCAATATTTTCCTATTTAGCAGTTGAACCATCTTGAAAAAGGTAAATGATCTTCAAACGTTTTGTCACTGCCCAAATCAATGAGGCCTTCGAAGAGACACCGAGGTATTTCGGTTGTAACTCATGAATAGAAACTCTACGTCTCTCAAGCAGAGATCAGCAACGTACACCCGTGGGCCAAATAAAGTGGTGCCTGTTTTTATAAGTAAAGTTTTATCGGCATGCGGCCACACCCATGTGTATACAAATTGTCTCTGGCTACAAGGACCAAATCGAGAACTTTCAACACAGATCCCATCTACCGCAAAGCCTCAAATAGTTCCGTCTATCCCGAGCAGTATTTGGGATTTACTTACACTAAAACATTCCCTGCATATCTGAATTTCAAACGTAACCGGGTGTCCGATTTTATCTGGCTATGCTCAAGTCCGTCTCTGAAATTTACCGCTCAGTAAAAATTCAGGTAGGACACAGCAAACGGAGGGCCACCTGCTTGATTCTGAAAATGCTGGTGCGCACACACTCACTGGTTTCAGACATCAATGAATGGCCAATCCACCCAGCCCGAGGGTGTCAGGGGCCGCACTGAAGATGGAGGCTGCGCCTGTGGGTGCTGTGCCATCACGAACGAATGCGTCTGTGAATTGAAACACAGATACCATCTTCCTCTTCAGAAGGTTTTGCTTTAAAACAACCACCTGTTGTCCCGCCACGATACTGGGGATCCCCTTAACGCAGAAAAGGAAGAGTCACAATAAGAGTGAACTAGAAATACCTTTTCTTATTCCTCTGGGGGAAAATACAAAGACCGTCTCCTTTTTGCTTCTGGGAAAGTAGGTCAGTACTTCTGGAAGCCTCCACGAGCTCTCGGGAACACGGAGTGAGGTGACTCATGAGTCATTTGAGCATGTGACAGCTGTCTGGGAATCCACGGAGAAATCCAAGGTTTAAAAACCACGCCTTGGGTCCTGTCCCGTGCTCAGAACACTGGTGACACGATCCGAGATTCGCCATCACTCGAGCGTTCTCGTTTTAATTCTAAGGGCGTTCCAAGCACGGGATGAAAATCAGATTGTGTGGAACGGAGCGTCATCAGGGGAGAGAAGGCTCGGGCTGGCAGCCGGGGGACTCATATGACAAGCGAGTCGGTTGGCAACCGTAGCACGACCGAAGCTGTCTACGCAACGTCTACAAGTAAGAACGGGCCCGAAACACGAAGGGGAAAATGGACTAGTGACAGCTACGGTGACGTGCTCTCTCTTCCACTCAGCTTGAAGAGTCGCCTGAGAGAAACTTTCTCACCGAGAGAACAGAGAAGCTTTCCGTCATTCTCTTCCAAATTAACGTACCTTGCAGGGCCCAAGACCCTGAGCACTTTGCCATCCATCGGCTATGTGATAACGACTCTGAAGAGGAAGGGTTGTCTTACTGGCAACAAAAATTTTATCCAACTGCACGTTAAGGCGATCACGTGAATGTTAAAATCCAGAAGACTCAAAATCATCCTGCCCCACCTGAAGACACCGAAGTTTTCTAACTTCTCCGTGTTTTTTTCCTGGGATTTCGGCATTCTGTGGACACCCATCAAGTTCCCCCAGCTCGTCCACTTTATCTGGAGTTTCTTTTACCCTATCGACCCGGAAGCTCCCTGTAGAACAGAAGGCAAAAAATACACTATAAAACAGACGTCTAAATCACGCCGACAGGCTCCTAAACATCTCTCCTCCCTCTGTGCTCGGGGAACATCGAGGAAAGAGCCCCCCAAATACTCTACTGTGTTCCTGGACGTTAGGATTTCTTTCTTTCGTGGGTTTAAAAAAATATATAGACTTCCAAGCGTATGCACTGTCAAGCTGGTTTCACATTATGCTGTAGTCATTCCAGAAAGTCAGCTGAAATAAAGTCAGTGTGAGGTTACTTGATGCCACTGAAGTGGATGCTTAAAAATGGTTAACACGGTAAATTCCGCGTTACGTGTATTACCGCGATAAAAATAAAAAAGTAGGAATTTTTTTTAAATGGAATAAAAACGAACATTTTTTTAGCTATAAAAGGTCACCCACAACACAGTGTGGATGGTGAGCCTTGGTCCTACGTTCCCGGCACCGACCAGCGGCCAAGTGTAATTTTCCTCCAGGACCTGAAGTTCTAGAAAACGTTCCCTCCACTGTACACACTTTTGGTCACACGGGCCATTCAGCGCCCTCTGTGAACAGGGCTATCATTTAAACACGTGGCTAGAACATAGGGTGATCCAGACCAGTCACAGCGCGGTCCAGCCGTTTCACCCTCGGGTGCCGACAAACGGAGTCCACTGAAACATCGTCGCAATAACCAGTTTTACAATCAGATTTCACGGCCACACTCGTAGTGACCCTTCTCTGCCGACGGTCACCCACGAACTGGGACACTGCACTTTTCATAAGCAACCAAATTCTTCCAGGAACATTTTCTTTCTATACTAACAGGTAACGTACGAATCGGCGTACTATTATTTTTTTTAATGAAACATTCCTTATAAAATTCCACACATGTCCAATTTGCCACTTTGGTTGGCTTAGGGGATGGTCGGCTTGGCTCCGTGATGTATAATGAGGGGTGCGGCCTCTCGATGATGTCTACACCCGGCACGCTGTGGAGACGGGCAGAGAAGAGGGGGTCCACAGGGAAGGGGGGCTGAGACGTAATAAAAACGACAGGGCAGGGCACGAGGAGGCTGGGGGAACATAGGCCTTTCACAGGGAGAAACATGGGTGCAGCTCAGAGCAGGCACCCACAGCCTGAGGGGAAACGGGGTGCTGCCAGAGGATTTTAAGGAAGGGGGCACCTAGTGGGTTGCAGAGCACCCCAGAAATATATGCCCGAGGCCTAACTCCTGGCACCTCCGAATATGACCTTACTTGAAATAAGGGGTTATACACATGTAATTAAGTTAAGGATCTTGAGATAAGGTCACCGCAGAGTCAGGGTGGGTCCTGAACCCCAGGGCGGGTCCTGAACCCCACGACGGGTGCCCTTCTACGAGAAAGGAGAGGAGAATTTAAGAAACAGAGGCAGAGACTGGACTGGCAAGTCTACAAACCCAGGACGAGTGCTCGTCACCACGGAGGGGCATGGGACAGATTTTCCCAGACCGACAAGTCCTGCTGACCCCTGGATCCTAGACCTGTGGCCTCTGGGACGGCGAGAGGTCACAGCTCCCTGCTGTCACGTGCTACCGCAGCCTCATGACACTCACACGTGGAGCAGGAGGATCGGATTTGCATTTTGGAAACATCATTCTGCCTCCCGTATGGGAAAAGGGCTTGAAGTGCAAGATTCACGTGTGAAAGGGGGACCGGTTAGGAACACGATTCGGGTGAGAACGGAAGGTTAAGGGGCCTCGCCGCCCAGCTGGGGGTGAAGACCGC
>NW_011889272.1:130253-132898 GCF_000151845.1 Pteropus vampyrus | reverse complement strand
TTCCTGGGATTTCGGCATTCTGTGGACACCCATCAAGTTCCCCCAGCTCGTCCACTTTATCTGGAGTTTCTTTTACCCTATCGACCCGGAAGCTCCCTGTAGAACAGAAGGCAAAAAATACACTACAAAACAGACGCCTCAATCACGCCGACAGGCTCCTAAACATCTCTCCTCCCTCTGTGCTCGGGGAACATCGAGGAAAGAGCCCCCCAAATACTCTACTGTGTTCCTGGACGTTAGGATTTCTTTCTTTCGTGGGTTTAAAAAAATATATAGACTTCCAAGCGTATGCACTGTCAAGCTGGTTTCACATTATGCTGTAGTCATTCCAGAAAGTCAGCTGAAATAAAGTCAGTGTGACGTTACTTGATGCCACCGAAGTGGATGCTTAAAAATGGTTAACACGGTAAATTCCGCGTTACGTGTATTACCGCGATAAAAATAAAAAAGTAGGAATTTTTTTTAAATGGAATAAAAACGAACATTTTTTTAGCTATAAAAGGTCACCCACAACACAGTGTGGATGGTGAGCCTTGGTCCTACGTTCCCGGCACCGACCAGCGGCCAAGTGTAATTTTCCTCCAGGACCTGAAGTTCTAGAAAACGTTCCCTCCACTGTACACACTTTTGGTCACACGGGCCATTCAGCGCCCTCTGTGAACAGGGCTATCATTTAAACACGTGGCTAGAACATAGGGTGATCCAGACCAGTCACAGCGCGGTCCAGCCGTTTCACCCTCGGGTGCCGACAAACGGAGTCCACTGAAACATCGTCGCAATAACCAGTTTTACAATCAGATTTCACGGCCACACTCGTAGTGACCCTTCTCTGCCGACGGTCACCCACGAACTGGGACACTGCACTTTTCATAAGCAACCAAATTCTTCCAGGAACATTTTCTTTCTATACTAACAGGTAACGTACGAATCGGCGTACTATTATTTTTTTTAATGAAACATTCCTTATAAAATTCCACACATGTCCAATTTGCCACTTTGGTTGGCTTAGGGGATGGTCGGCTTGGCTCCGTGATGTATAATGAGGGGTGCGGCCTCTCGATGATGTCTACACCCGGCACGCTGTGGAGACGGGCAGAGAAGAGGGGGTCCACAGGGAAGGGGGGCTGAGACGTAATAAAAACGACAGGGCAGGGCACGAGGAGGCTGGGGGAACATAGGCCTTTCACAGGGAGAAACATGGGTGCAGCTCAGAGCAGGCACCCACAGCCTGAGGGGAAACGGGGTGCTGCCAGAGGATTTTAAGGAAGGGGGCACCTAGTGGGTTGCAGAGCACCCCAGAAATATATGCCCGAGGCCTAACTCCTGGCACCTCCGAATATGACCTTACTTGAAATAAGGGGTTATACACATGTAATTAAGTTAAGGATCTTGAGATAAGGTCACCGCAGAGTCAGGGTGGGTCCTGAACCCCAGGGCGGGTCCTGAACCCCACGACGGGTGCCCTTCTACGAGAAAGGAGAGGAGAATTTAAGAAACAGAGGCAGAGACTGGACTGGCAAGTCTACAAACCCAGGACGAGTGCTCGTCACCACGGAGGGGCATGGGACAGATTTTCCCAGACCGACAAGTCCTGCTGACCCCTGGATCCTAGACCTGTGGCCTCTGGGACGGCGAGAGGTCACAGCTCCCTGCTGTCACGTGCTACCGCAGCCTCATGACACTCACACGTGGAGCAGGAGGATCGGATTTGCATTTTGGAAACATCATTCTGCCTCCCGTATGGGAAAAGGGCTTGAAGTGCAAGATTCACGTGTGAAAGGGGGACCGGTTAGGAACACGATTCGGGTGAGAACGGAAGGTTAAGGGGCCTCGCCGCCCAGCTGGGGGTGAAGACCGCGGGGTGCAGTACCACGATTTCACACCTCGTGCCGATTTCCCGTGGACCGAGGGTGGCCGATGGCCACGCGGACTCAAGACTGGTTCCCGCAAGGAGCAGTACACGGTGTTTCCGTTTGTTTCCAACAGGAGCCACGTTGGACTGATCGACTTCAATAAATGCTCTACAGTAAATGTCAGGTGCAAAAAAAGACTTCCCAGCAGGTAAATATATCGTGGGACGGTCACATGCTGTGACAGCCTTGAGAATGCAGCAGAGAGGGACATCACCGAATGCTGAATGACAGATGCAAGACCCCTCCCCCCCAGGACATGTGTGGTAGGAGTCCGTTGATACACAATTCATTCTGTTTACGGGGGCATGCATGGAGAAATACTGAAGAGGAAATGTGATGCATTCCCATCAAAAAGCTAATCGGCTCTTCGTTCTGCTTCTGTAAGCAGGAGCTCGTGCAAGGGCTCACACGTACTTTGCTCAATTTGTAAATGTAACCGCTTGTGCCCAGAGCAGCCTCTGCCTCTCATAGCAACTTATACCTTGGCAGATGCCGCCTTCTGTAACCATAACAACTCCCGCCCTTCTGCTAATGTTACTACTTGCCACCGTAGCAATTCCTGCCGTTTGCAACGGTCCAAGTTCAAATCAATCAATCGGCTTGTACAAAATTCTTGTATCTAAGGAATGTTGCGACTGAGCTCGGCACCCAGACCTTCAGAGCACTAGCTCCTCTGGGACCGCACGTAATCAACTGAGTTCTCCTTCTCGCCGAGTTACTGCTTGGCTTCTC
>NW_011889272.1:127741-129813 GCF_000151845.1 Pteropus vampyrus | reverse complement strand
AGTCAAGGAAGATGAGTTGCTGTCTTGGTCAGGCCTGGTCCCCACTTCCCATCCGGAGCTCTGTGTCACAGGGCCTGAGAAGGACAGCCAGCTGGTCCCCAAAGAAAACATCGCTTGCTGTAAGCAAACGGCGAGGGGCACAAGCACGAACAGAAAAACCCACTCACGTGCACTGCAAATCGTTCCACCTTTCCTTGGTGCTGTCACCAAGCGGTAATATCATTTCCTCTATTTCACACACTTTTCTTCCTTTCCAGTTTTCTCCCAAATAAAGCCAACAGCGAACGAAAGACCCAGAATTTAGAAGGAAGCAAAAGAATGAGAGAATGAGCCCAGCTTCCCCGACCTTTGGCCTCTCGTGAATTACCCACCGCAAGTTCAGGCCCAAGCTTTGCAGGAGCCCAGATACACGATGTCCAACAACTAACCGATAACACATTCCTGCTGTTACGGGTCGGTGGAATAGAATGTGACATTCGACTTGGCAGGATAAAGGAGGGAACCCCGTCAAGGCTTTGACCACTGGCCGGCAACTTCGGTCCCACGGTCTCAGGGGACCAAGGGAGCAGAGCCTGCTCCTTAAAGTGAATAAGAGGGAGGATCATGAACACCTCGGGGGGGGTCCCAGGGCAAAACGATTTCCCGAGGGAAAACACGAAGGTTACCTACAGGGGACCAAGCCAGCATTGGCTCCAGGTCCGTCCCGAGGCAATCCCACGCAGGAATGTCTCCACAATTACGTCTGGGGTTCACTGACTCATCTAGGCTTTTGCCGACACTGCCCAGGCTGGACTTCCGGGCCGACCCGGGCAAATTTAAAAGCATCTCGAGGACCCCTCACTCTTTCCCACCACCCCCCATTGGGATCAAATGATAAATAAAGACTGTAGATACCAAAGGTCCAACAGACTTGAGCCTCTGGACATCTCCTGCCTGCAGGAGACTCGCAATATCAGAACGCCCACAGCCTGGACAGTGTCCCCAAAGAAAGTGACCAAGAAGGAGAACACTGTGCCTCTTTCTAGTAATTAGCAGTCACTGGGTTCTGTCGCATATGATCGACGAAGATTAAATGCACATCTTAAATTCACTCCTCAAATATACTTGATGCTCTCTCCTAGGTACACAAACGTTCGTAAGACAGGACTCCTGCTAAGAAGAGATTGCTCGGGAATGATCCAGCCCTGGCGGCATTTCCACATGCCCCTCAGGCTGAGAAGAAAATGGAATAGAGAAGTAACTTCTTTCTAAATTCTCTCATCTCCGAGAAAAGAGAATTAAACAATGCAGCTCGGATGGCGGTGGGGAGGTGCCCACCTGGCAGAGAAGAGCCATTCCAGCGCCCACCCACCACGAGGTCCCCACCAGGGTGCGAATGGCCTGGGGGCAAATGAGCTCCTTCCCCACCCCCTGCCCTTTCCTGTTGGAGCTGAACTGTACCCCTACTCACCCCCCGAATTCATCTGACGAAACCCTAACACCAGTACGTAGAAATGTGCCCGTATTTGGAGGTGGGGTTGGGGGAGCCCTTTAAAGGGGTGATTGGACTAAAATGAAGTCACTAGGTTAGGCCGGAATGGAATGGAACTGGGGTCCCGTAAAGAGAGGAGTTTCGGACACAGACACCCACAGAGGGATGACCGCGTGAGGGGGTGGGGGACAGCTGTCTGCAGGCCACGAGAGGCCTCAGTGGAGACCAACAGTGCCTGCACCTTGATCTTGGATGTCCACCCTCCAGCACTGTGACAATAAATTTCTGAAGGTAGAGCCACCCAGCCTACGCTACTGGATAGGGCCGTCCTAGGAAGCTGATGGAAACGCAGCCCACCACTCAGCTGTCAGAATGCAGAGACCCTCCAGAAACGCTCGTTTTCAGGCTGCATGTTTTTCCTGTCCAACTTCTAAAGTCCCTGCCTTTAAAATGCGTCAAGACTGGTCGCTCTTCAGACCGAAGTGGCACAGCTTACTAAAACCAGACGGCGTGTAGGACCACCCCTAAGTCCAGCAACTTACACAGGCCACCCAAATGCTGGCCTCAAGGGTATAAACAAGTCCCCACACCCTTTCGAGAC